>NW_021621071.1:1281915-1304091 GCF_004785775.1 Grammomys surdaster
GAAGGGGAGGCCAAGCCAAGCCAAGCCAAGCCAAGCCAAAAAAAAAAAAAAAATGTTCTATAAATACGCCATCGTCTGGAAGACCCTGTTCCACACTCTGCCTACTACTTTGGCTTTTACAATACAGAGACTACGATTTTGTTGTTGTTGGTGGTGGTGTTTTTTGTTTGTTTGTTTGTTTGTTTGTTTGTTGTTGTGTTTGTTTTTTGTCATTGGTTTGTTTGTTTTAGAGACAGGATTTCTCTATGTAGCCCTGGCTGTCCTGGCATTCACTATTGTAGACCAGGCTGGCCTCTAACTCAGAGATCCCACCTGCCTCTTGTCTCCCGAGTGCTGGGTTTAAAGGCGTATGGTGTCACCGCCTAAGCACAAGAGACTAATTTTTAAGTCTTTCCATAGAAACCAAGCGAATAAATGTATAAATGTAGATGTTTAGAGATTAATGCTTGCTTTATAGAATTGGCACACGTGACTGTAGCGACCCGTGAAAAAGCCTCAGTTTGAGTCAAAGGGTCTTAACAGAATTTCTTCTTGCACTGGGTGGCCAGTCTTTGATGTAATAAGGCTTTCGGCCAATTGGTTGAGATCCAGTCACATTAGGAACTGAATCCTTTACCTGCTTTACCCAAAATCCACTCATTTAAATGTTAATCTCTTCTAAAAACACCATCACTGAAACATCCTGAATAATGTTTAACCACAGATCTGGGCAACACGACCTAGCCAATTTGGTAAACAAAATTAATCATCACAGTTGTCTTTACTCGTTTGCATCACAGTTGGAAAACTGAAAACGATTTTGAATGGATAGGATGGCCAAGGCCAATCTAGATTCAAGTGCAGTAATAGAACAAAGAATCTCCAGCCAGTATATGCTGGCTCTTAAACTGAATTTGAGGCTGGCAAGATGGTTCATCAGGTATATAGTGCTGGCTGCCAAGCCTTATAACTTGAATTTGATCCCTGGGACTGACACGGGGAAAGCTGAGAACTAAGATCCTGCAAATTGTCTTCTGACTTCCACATGTGTGCTATGGGATTCATGCATGCATTCTTTTTCATTTTTCCCTAATGGTTGCTGGGTTCAGCCAGGCTTCCGCTGTGGTGCTTGTGGATAAGGGGGGTGGGGTGGGGGATAAGGATTAAGTACATGCTCTGGTTAGATCCTGCAGCTCCACCCCCTGGCTACCTAGCCACCCCTGTATGCAATCCTGGATGAGTTATTTGCTTTGATGTCACTCTCCACTTCCTCGCCGTGTACAGAGAGGACAATAATAGCTACGGGTGGTACGTTTCGCTTTGTTAAGCAGTACTCTCTGCTCTTCCCTTTGTGGTCCCACAGTGGGCTGGCCTTTTTCAGTCTTCCTGCAACACGATGAAGCCATGTGACTTAGCTTATTGGTGAAATATTACGAAAGTGATATGTATCAGCCAGGTGTAGTGACTATCCCAGTGAGCCCAGCACCTAGGAGGTCAGAGGCAGGAGGATCAAGAGTTCATGATGGTCCTTCTCAGCTTCATGGGTGTGTTACAGGTTATGTACCACATGAGATGCTACTTCAAAAATCAAAATCACCGGGCAGTGGTGGCATACGCCTTTAATCCCAGCATTTGGGAGGCAGAGGCAGGCAGATTTCTGAGTTCGAGGCCAGCCTGGTCTACAGAGTGAGCTCCAGGACAGCCTGGGCTACACAGAGAAACCCTGTCTCGAAAAACCAAAAAAAAAAAAAAAAAAAAAATCATCAAACAAAAACACACATCTCCCCCACCCCAAAAGCCAAACCCAAACAAACAAGAATTGGTAAGTGTCACTTTTCAGATGAGATAGTAAAAGCCAATACGAGTTCCCAAAGTCTTTCTTCCCATCTTTTCCAACCTTGGCAAATGATTCATGTAAAGATGGCGGCACCAGTTGGGCATGCACAGTGGCTCATCCTTTGAATCCCAGCATATGGAGAACAAATGAAGCTGGATCTCTGTGGCTTACAAGGCAGCCTGGTTTATACATATCGCTCTAGGAGAACCTGTAATGCTGTCTACTTGGAAGGCTGAGGCAAGATCTACTTGAGAGGCTGAGATAAGAGGATTGCCACACTCAAGGCCAGCCTGGGCAACTTAGCAAGATCCTGTTTCAAAATAAAATTAAAAAAAAAAAAAGAGGAAGGTCTTGGGATGTTAGTTAAGTGGTAGAGTGTCGACTTATCATGAAGAAGGCCTTGGGTTTAATTCTTGGTACAGGAAAACATATTTTCAGGGGACTCTGGAGGCTGGGGAAATGGCCCAGTGGATAATCCTATTCCAAAAAATGAGAATGGGACCCACTGGATGGCTTAGCAGGTAAAGCACTTGCTACACGGGACTGAAAACCTAAGTTTAATTCCCAGAAACAAAGTAAAGGTGGAAAGAGAGACTCAAGTCCACAACATTGTCCCCTGCCCTCCACCCAAGCACTGTGGCACGTGTGTGTTCACATATATATATCACATGCATGCATGTGCACATACACACAAACACACAGAGCAACAGCAGTAGTAACTGTTGTCATGTGTCTTAACTATAATCTGAGTTCAAATAGGAAGGTACAGGGAAAGGGGGAAGGAATAGGGGAAGAGCAGGAAGAAGAGGAGGAGGAGGAGAAGGAGAAAGGGGAGGAGGAGGAGGAAGAGGAGGGAGAGAAGGAGGAACGGGAGGAGGGGGAGGAAGAGGAGGGAGGGGGGAGGAGGAGGAGGAAAAAGATGAAAGGACAAATACTGGATAGCTCAGTGTAAAAGGTGGCCTATCATGTGTGAGGTCATGGTATTTAATTCACAACAATACCATCACCACCACAACAAAATCATAAAAACAAAAACAAAACAAAACAAACAAACAAAAAAACAAAACAGAAGATCTTACTGCTTATTTTCTCCCCTAATTATTAATTGAAACCCTCAGATTTGAGGAGTCAGGGAAGGGAGCTAGCTGTGAGGGACAGCAGGTGGCTTGTGTTGACACCACTGGATGAATCATTGCTGTTATGATATAAACATTTATGTCCCCCTCATTCATATGTTGAAATCCTCACACCCCCCCAAAATGGTGATTGGTATTAGGAAGTACGCCTTTGAGAGGTGACTGAGTGACGTAGCCAGAGCCCTCATAAATGACAGTGGCATCCTCATGAAAGAGACCCACAAGACACTCCCAAGTCCACACGGGGAGACAGCTGATTATGAAGAAGTGGGTCCTGTGAGATGTGACTTGACCTTGGACCTTCCAGCCTTCAGAGCTATCAGAAATCGATTTCTGTCACCAAACCGATTCAAACACCCAACCAAAATGGATGATATATTTTTTTTTTTACAGCAGCCCCAATATGCTGAGATAACTGTAATGTTTTTGAAATTTCTTTTATGCTCTGGTTTTTTTTTTATTGTCTGTAAGATAGATATTTATGACATACTAAAAATTAGAAATTTATCTTATTTTTATTTTGAATATTTCCTCATTTTTTTTATGTGTATGGGTGTTTTGGCTTACATGACTGGACACCACATGCACGCAGTACCCACGGAGCTCAGAAGAGTCTTGGAACTGAAGTTACAAAGGGTTGTGCGCCAACACATGGGTGCTGGGACTCAAACCCAGGTCCTCTGAAAAAGCTCTTACCTGTTGAACCATTTCGCCAACTCCTACTTCAGAATCTAAATACTCCTGGATATATAAGTAGAATGCTTGTCTAGTGAGGCACACACAGACAATATCTAAATATTGTAAAAGAGGTAAATATCTAGAAAAAGTACGTGCTACCATTTTCTAGCGACAATCTTTCCCAACTCTTCTGCCCTAATTTCTACTCTGATCAAAAGACACTGATCTCCAAGATGCATTCAACAATAAATCATTAACAAATATTGCGCACATATTATGTACAAAATACTGCTCCTAAAAGACATGGGATACAGAAATTTTTAAATCCGTGCTTGAGGATGTGGTATAACAGAAAAAAAAAAGGTTTCAAATACATTATATGAGTGTGTTAAGCATCGTGGTTTTGTTTTCTTTTCCGATATAGGTATATTGAATGCTTCTTATACTTTGGGATAATGTGTTAGGATTACATATGCATTGGCATAACATATGGGATGTTTATAAGGTCAAACAAAAACTCCAACTATGAGGCCTGGGGATAAATTGATAGTTATTCACCTACTATTCATAAAGTCCTAGGTTCAATTCCCAGTACCAGACAAAGAAGAAGCGGCAGGAGGGAGGGAGCCAGGGAGGAGGGAAGAAATAAAAACTCTGTGTTGGCCAGATCTTTACTCTTCTGACATTGTGCCTGAACTTTCTACCTCGCCTTCTTCTCCTCTTCCCTCTTAGTTCCCCCTTCCTCCTTTCCACCATTTTTTTGATAGTCTTTTTTTGTCTTTGATATGGAAGATGTTGAATCATAGATTAGTTTATGTGAGGTAGATATTTTAACAATATTAACTCTTCCAATCCATCGGAGTGGAATTTGTGTCCATTTGCTAGTAGCACTTTGTTTCATTCATTTGTTCATTCATTCATTCTCTTCTTATTCTTTCTTCTCCTCGCCCTCCATTTCACTCACTCACTCACTCACTATAACTTTGTGCACCACGGTGTACTGTGTGCAGATCGGTGTACTGTGTGCAGATCAGAGACCGGCTTCGTAGAAGTTGGAGTTAGTTTCCGTTTTACAGGGGTTCCAGGGCAGAGGCTGATATCGTCAGGTTTCCACAGTAAGCACCTTTACCCACTGAGCCATCAAGCCAGTCCTTCCCACTTCTTTGTTTTTGAGTCAGGGTTTTGCTGCAGCATCCAGGATGAGCCTCACCTTGCTTGTTGGCCTAGTTCATGTGGGGTTTTCGTATGAAACCTCTAGCATACAGAGGTCATTTCTTCCTATTGCTCCTAGATCGGGGGATTTTATCCTGTTGGAGTTTGCCCAGCAGGCTTTAGCCGGTCATTGGAGCACTCGTGAGGTTGTTTTGGTCCCGTGGTCTGCTGACGTGGGTTACCTCCGTGTCTGATTTTCACATGCTGAGATTCTCATGGAAATGGAAGGTAGGAACCGCCAGCACGGGCTACATGGTAAACACTCTCTCAAAAAATTATATTAATGAACTTCATGATAGTGATCGAAAAAAAAAGTTTTAAAAGATTTTCTTTGGATTTAATAATACTAACTCCTAACAACTGCAGAGGTAGCATTTTGTCACCGAACCCAACAGGAACACTTATGCATAAAATCAAAGTGCACAGTTCTTGTCAAATATTAGCACTGGAAAAATAAAACATTAACTGAATACTTTTTTTCCCCTTCAAAGAACAGTAACTGTCCAAGATGTCTAAGCTTCCGCTTGTGTTATTTTGCTACTTTTTATCAGTTTGACAGCTGTGCATTTGGAATCTGTTCAAATTCTATTTGCAGCCAAACCACGTGAACAAAAGGGTCTGTACATCTGGGTCTTCACCTCTCTAGCTACTCTGTGTTTGTAGATTGCCTTACATGGCCCAGAACACATGAGTACGTTCAGTTGCCATAGTTCTTTTGCAATGCTTATAGTCTTTCTAAAATTAGATATGAGAATGAGGCAACAGTTTTTATAGTTTTATATTTGGTTAAGGCTAAAAGATAATATGTATTAATTATAGTTTATTCCCATGGAACTGACCCCCATACAAAAAAATTGACATATGTGGACATGCCCCCTCCCAGTAAGGGAACCAAGAAACAACAACAACAATAACAACAACAACACACACACACACACAGGTTGGAGATGTACCTTAGTTGGCTAACATTCATGAGGCTCTAGGGTCTATCCATAGCACTGCTTAGATCAGATGTGGTAGCACATGCTTTTAAAGCCAGCAGCTGGGACATCGAGGCAGGAGGATCAGGAGTTCAAGTTCATCTTCAGCCACTTGGAAAAGTTGAGGCTACTTTGGGTTACAGGAGACGCTGTCCTAACAAACAGGCAACCATGTATCATCACCATACTGAAGTCTCAGTAATTTCTTGATATCATCCAATTCCTAAACAGCATTAACATTTTCCTGATTATTCCAGTGTCATTCTCCTCCCTACCATTTGTTGCTGTGGTTTTGAGACAGTGTCTCATGGACCCCAGCCTCTTAAACTCACTGAGTAACAGAGGATGACCTCGAACTCTTGATCATCCTGCCTCCACTGTTTGAGTGCTGGAATTACAGGAGAGCATCATCACGATTGTCCATTTTTATTTATTTATTTATTTATTTATTTATTTATTTCTGAAATAACATTTTAATCTGTAGCGCAAGCCAGCTTACAACTCACTGTGTAGCTCAAGATGACCTCAAACTCCAGGTGATCCTCCTGCCTCCGTCTTCTAAGTGCTAGGGCTACAGGTATGAGCTACCATTCATGACTGAAGAGCAGTTTGGTTGAATCGGAATCTAATAAAACTCCATACATTGTGTTCAGTTGTCAGGTCGCTGAATCTACTTTAATCACAGCAACAGTCCTTCTTCTCTGCCTCAAGTGCTGGGGTTACGGGTGTGCACCACTCCCCTGGTTTAGGGGTGCTGGGAATCAAACACTTGCATGTGGTACAAGCACTCTACCAATGGGGATGTTTCCAGCCCTATAGGACTTTCTGTCTTGTCTTTTCTCCAGATAGGGTCTCATCATGCCACAAAAGCTGGCCTACAGTTTGCTATGTAGACCAGGGTATCATCTGCCACTTAATGAGTGTGAGGCTACCCTGGACTACATGAGACCCTGTCTCAACAAACAAACCTGCAACTATGTATCATCACCACACTGAAGTAATCTTTCTGTTTTTATCTCCCAAATGTTGGTGATTCAGATTTATGTGTATCTGTCTTTTTGTTTGTTTGTTTTGTTTTTGTTTTTGTTTTTTGTTTTTTTCGAGACAGGGTTTCTCTGTGTAGCCATGGCTGTCCTGGAACTCACTCTGTAGACCAGGCTGGCCTCGAACTCAGAATTCCGCCTGCCTCTTCCTCCCAAGTGCTGGGATTAAAGGCGTGTGCCACCACTGCCCGGCATGTGTATCCGGTTTACTTGTAATTAATAAAGGTCATTTGGCTCTAGAATCTTTTCTGCCCTTAGTTTTCTTTTTTTTTTTTAATTTACTTATTTCATATATGTGGGTACACTGTCGCTGTCTTCAGACACACCAGATCTCATTACACATGGTTGTGATCCACCATGTGGTTACTGGGAATTGAACTCAGGACCTCTAGAAGAGCAGTCAGTGCTCTTAACCGCTGAGCCATCTCTCCAGCCCTGCCCTTAGTTTTCAAATGATATGATTTAGTAATTTAAGAAAGTAAAGCAATTGATTAAGGAAGTAAAGATAGTTTAGATGCAAATGATATCTATAAAGATTTGGCTAATTATGAAAGTGAAATGTTTAATACTGTAAGACCACTAAGGGTCTGTGATGGTTTGCATACGCTTAGCCCAGAGAGTAGCACTATTAGAAGTTATGGCTTGGTTGGGAAAGGTGTGGCCTTGGAGTAGGTGTGTCATGGTGGGCGTGGGCTTTAATACCATCATCCTAGCTTCCTGGAAGCCAGTATTTTGCTAGCGGCCTTCAGATGAAGATGTAAAACTCTCAGCTCCTCCTGCAACATGCCTGCCTGGATGCTGCCATGTTCCCGCCTTGATGATAATGGACTGAACCTCTGAACCTGTATAAGCTAGCTAGCCCCAATTAAATGTTGTCCTTATAAGAGTTGCCTTGGTCACAGTGTCTGTTCACAGCAGTAAAATAAATAAGGCAGTGTCCATGGAGTTTGTGATCTCTAGAAAGAAACTGACATTCAGACGTTAAGTTTTGAGCTGGGAATGGTGGCCCACACCTGCCATTTCAGCACTTGGGGTGCGGGAGGCAAGAATATTAGGAGACCAAGGTCATCCTCAGCCACAGTGCGTTTGAAGACAGCCTGAGTTATATGAGACCAGTCTTCAAAACAAAACAGCGCAGCAAAACAAAACAAAAAACAGGACCTCAAGAGGTGGCTCATTAGTTAAGAGTGGTTATTGCACTTGAAAGAGGTTCAGTTCCCAGCATCAACACCAGGTGACCCACAAACTACCTATGACTCTAGGCGCAGGAGATAGCCAACTCTCTGACCTCCACAGGCACCTGCATGTACATGGCGGACACAAACTCAAACACACACACACATAGCTACATGAAAACAAAACAAAGAGAGAACAAAGAAGAGAACAAAGGAAGGATGGAGTTTTAAATAGGGTGGTTATTAACCATTGCCTACTTCCAGAAAGGATTCCATGAGACCAGAGTGAGGAATCTAATTAAAGCCCTGCACGTGAGAGTTATAGGCAAAGGTAGGTCTCCCATAGAGACTGACTGGAAGCAGAGAGGGAAGATGATCGATCAGCAGAGCCCATAGCAGAAGGATGAACCATGAAGGCACACAGTCAAGGGCCTTTATTGGAACGTAAAGTTCTCTTTCTCAGGCCAGTGAGATGCTGCAGCGGGTCAAGGTGCTTGACCCTGGTTCCATCCTTGGGACCCACATGTTGGCAGGAGAGACCTACTCCTCCAAGTTGTCCCTGGATTTCCACACATGTGCAATATCATCTCCCCGCCTCCCAAATGGACAAAATCTAATAAAAGTTGTCTTTCTCTACCTTGCCACCCCTGGGGAATGGGTTAGGAGACCTGGTGGAAGGCAATTAGGTAGGGCTTGTCACTAGAAAACATGGACAGATGGCTGCTCCCTGGTAATTTTGCAAGCATGTATGGTACCTTCACTCTCCGACAAAAGCATAAGTGAAATGAGCTTTGAAACTCTTGGGCAGAGTCCAGGCCCCTTGCTAGCCTTGCTTTTATTTCAGAGCAAAGGCAGACTAACTTACAGATGTTTGATAATTGCGTGTGACTAGGGTGAAGCTAGCCCTCGTGAAAATGACAGCTTATTAAGTTGAAAGAATTATATTTGAAATGGCTTATAAAATTGACACTACTCAGGAAGCTAATATGTTTTTATAAATACAGAGTAGGCAAAACTGAAATGATATATTTAATCACAGGCTAGAATATAAGTACTATGTACATTTTAATTTGTATTAAGGATAGAGAGGCTAGGAGCATGGCTGGATTAGTAGGATGCTTGCTTCATCCACACAATGCCTTGAGCATGATTGTCAGCCCTGAATAAACCAACTGTATTTGGTTTTGCATGTCAATAGTCTTAGCTCTCTGGAAAAAAAAAATGTGGGCATGAGGTTCTCAAGGTCCTCCTTTCTTGTAAATTGAATGTGAGGTCTTTCTGGGTTACCTGAGATGCCTGCCTCAAAAGATCAAGACCAAACCGAGTCAAACAAAAAGGAAAAAATAAAAGTCATTTGGATATGCTGCAGAGAAATTATAGATCTGGTGTTTTCAACAATGTATTAAGAAGTAGATAAAATTTGGAAAACTCCATGTGAAATACAGAAAAAACAAGTAGGGCTTTGATTAGAAGAAGGAGGAGGAGAAGGGAGAAGAGGAGGAGGAAGTGGAGGAGGAAATGGAGGAGGAGGAGGAAGAGGAGAGAAGAAGGAGGAAGAGGAGGAGGAGAAAGAGGAGGGAGGGTTGGAGAGATGGTTCAGCAGAGGAGGAGAAGGGGCAGGGGGAAGAAGAGGAGGAAGAGGAGGAAGAGAAGGAGGAGGAGGAGGGGCTGGAGAGATGGCTCAGCAGTTAAGAACACTGGCTGCTCTTCCAGAGGACCTGGGTTTGAATCCTAGCATCTAAATGATAGCACACAATCCTCTGTAACTGTAGTCCCAGATAATCCAGTCCTCTCTCTTGGTTTCCATGGGCTCAGCACACATGTGGTGCACAGACACACATACATAAAATAAAAATAAAATCTAGAGAAAACCTTCAGGGTGCCTGGAATGATGATGCATACCTTTGATCTAAGTACTTGGGAGGCAGAGGCTGGTGGATGGATCTCTGTGGATTTGAGGCCAGACTAGTCTAAAATGTGAGTTGCAGACAGTCAAAAAAAATGCAAAGTATAATTTCTCAGTGCTAGAGTTAATCACAGCTTTGGAACTATAGGAGCTATGATATTCGTATGTTTTTTGAAATATCCCAATTTTAATCATAGTTGCAATAAACTGCTTTTCTATATGGCACCTGGGAACTGAAAGAAAATACATTTACAACTGGGAATGTCTATGTCATCTACATAACAATCTGAGGAAAATGTATTCTTATTTGTTTTGTTCATTTCAGATGGAGTCTGACTTTGTAGCCTTGGCTGGCCTGGCACTTGTTCTGTGGACTAGGTTAATCTTGAACTTTAGCTGACCCTCCTGAATCTGCATCCAGAGAGCTGGGGTGAGAGACAGGAGCAGTCACCCTTGGCTTCTTCTTCATTTTAGGATTCGAGTTTAGGATATTTTATGAGTTGAACTAAAAATCTGGAGTCAATCCTTGGATCCAGGGCCTGGATTTCTTGCTATTTTTAGGTAAGCTGTTAAAACTCATAGCACCTAATTCTGACTAGGCAACGTGGGTGGAAAGGGTAGGCAGGGCTTTTCAATAGGACTTAATTGTCCCGAAGCTGTGAATGCATAATTATGTAATTTGTTATGATGGATTTTCATTTTTAGACTCCTATGGTAGGAATCATTAATGCTTGTGTGGAAATCATGTTATTCTGATTCGTATGGGTTTATATCATCAGCTCCTAAATATATACTAATTACCGACTGTATAAATAAATCATCTCCACTGGTACCCTATGCAAATTTAAAATAAGAATGTCATTATGAAGGAAAACACTTAAAATGTTGGAGTAGCACAGTTACATCAGAAGAGAACACCTCGAGAATATTAATGTGATTTTGCCTCACATGGATGAGAAAGAAACCGAGTGGCTATGCATAGCATGTTCACTTTTTAAGGCAAATGCCAGATAGAAAAAAAATGCAGAGAGCACAAATGCAAACTGGTTGGATGAGGTTGGTTTGACAATAGATAGGAAAGGGAATCTGGTTAGATATATTTCTCATATCAAGCATTCCTTTAATGTAATTTTATTCTTTTCAGATTGTTAAGCTAATTTTTAAAAAATATTATGGTTTTATATAGTGAATGCTTTTTAGAGTTTTACAGAGTTTTAGTTTTATATTGGAATTAGATTTATTGATATGTTACTTGTTTAGTGAGTATGAAGCTTTGAGGTCAATCGATCCTCGGCATCATAAAAGTGCTGTAATAGCAGCTCTCTCCAGAGACTAGAGGATCAGAAGTTCAAGGTCTCACTCAACTGCATGGTGAGTTTAAGGCCAGCCTGAATACCTAAGACTGACTGTCTGTCTATGTATCTATCTATGTATCTATCTATGTATCTATCTATGTATCTATCTATGTATCTATCTATGTATCTATCTATGTATCTATCTATGTATCTATGTATCTATCTATCTATCTATCTATCTATCTATCTATCTATCTACCTACCTCTGTAGGTATATTGTTATTGTGTATTGTGTAAGGATTATCCTTGTATTATTCAAATGCTGATTTCTGTGCCCCATCTCCAGTCATAAGCCATTGCTCCCCAATTATTCCCTGACTGGTCAATAAAGAAGCTGATCAGCCAATGACTGAGCAGGGGTGAGAATAGGGCTGGACTTCCTTCCAACCAGGGGAGGGTGGGAAGCAGATAGATGAAGTAGGGATTCACCATGGGGAGAGAGTCCAGGAGACACCTGAGAAAACGCCTGAAGCCTAGAGCGTCAGATCAGCACTAGAATGCAAGAATTGTTGGGGTTTTTGACTGGGAGGTAGGCAGATTAGTTTAGAAGATTAAAACAGAGTAATACTGCTCAGTTGTTGCGCCCTTAAGGCTTGTTAAGTAAATATAACAATCCACTCTCAATTATTTGGGAGCTAGCTGGACTAATAGGAAAACTGCAACAAACATTTATAAACAGCCACTAACATGTCTATATCTATATCTATATCTATATCATCTATATCTATATCTATATCTATATCTATATCTATATCTATATCTATATCTATATCTATATCTATACCTATGTCATCTATATCTAAATCTATAAAGCTGGGTATGGGGTGTGGTGGCACACACAGAGGTAGGTGGATCTCTATGAGTTCAAAGACAGTTCAGTCTAAATAGAGAGTTTCAGGCGAGCCAGAGCAGCTACACAATAAGATCCTATCTCAAAATACTTAAAAAAAAAGACTACCATAAATTTTTTAAAAGATCTATTTTTATTTATATGAATAAATGGTCTGTCTGTATGTAAATATGGGTGCCATGCATGTCTGGCATCCTCAGAGGCCAGAAAAGGGTGCTAAATCTCCTGGAACTGGATTTACAGACAGCCGTGAACCATCACTTCAGTGCTAGGAATGAAAAGCAGGCCCTTCGTAAGAGCATCTAGTGCTCTTAATCACTGAGCCATTTCCCCAGCCCCAACATTTAAAACACCTGCCACTTACAACGCTCTTTATTCTCAATCCTCAGGCTTGTCATCCTTTCATTTGGATTTTTTTTTCTAACTCAAAAAACGAACTTCTTCAGGTCTTCCTTTAATGCCCACATTTGCAACTTTGCTGCAAATTCTGCCTTTGCTTTTTTGAAAATACTTTTTTAAAAATTTTTTTGCAATATTGGGCTTTTTGTCTTGTTTCCAGTGGAAGCTAGGGCTTGACTACTCTTTTAGTCAAGTGGCTACTACTGAGCTTTTTCTCCTCCTCCTCCTCCTCCTCCTCTTCCTCCTCCTCCTCCTCCTCCTCCTCCTATAGATTTTTTGAGACAGGGTTTCTCTGTATGGCCCTGGCTCTCCTGGAACTCACTCTGTAGACCAGGCTGGTCTCAAACTCAGAAATCCACCTGCCTCTGCCTCCCAAGTGCTGGGATTAAAGGCGTGCGCCACTACTGCCTGACTCCTCCTCTTCCTCTTCCTCTTCCTCCTCCTCTTCTTCTGAAGCAGGTTTTAACTAAGTTCCCAGGCTAACTTTGAACTCACTGTGTAGCCCATGAGGGCTGTGATGGTTTGTATATGCTCAGTCCAGGGAGTGGGCTGTTAGAAAGTGTGGCCCAGTTGGAGTAGGTGTGTCACTGTGGATGTGGGCTTTAATTTCCTAGTCCTAGCTGCCTGGAAGCCAGTATTCTGCTAGCAGCCTTCAGATGAAGATGCAGAACTCTCAGCTCCTCCTACACCATGCCTGCCTGGATGCTGCCTTGTTCCCACCTTGATGATAATAGACTGAACATCTGAACCTGTAAGCCAGCCCCAATTAAATGTCCTTATGAGAGTTGCCTCGGTCGTGGTGTCTGTTCACAGCAGTAAAACCTTAAAACAAGGGCCTTGACTTTATAATCCTCCTGCCTTGATCTCTCAAATCACTGGGATTATAGACCTCTGCCATCACACCTACCTAGCCTCATTCTTGAAAGAGCTTTTCAACGTGGGCCTTAGAATTATAGCGGACAGGTTTTTGTTTTGTGAGAGGTGTCACTAATTACAAGCTGGCCCCAAACTGAACATGTAGCCCAGGCTGGCCTCCACCTTGCAAATCCTCCTGCCTCTGTGTCTCTTTCACTGAATCCTGGGATAGCAGGCATGCTTCACAACACCCATCCAGTCATTTTCTTATGGCCAGTTGAGCATATCCCACAGTCTTCTGGTTTCTGTCGCTGCTACTGAAACGTATTCTCTCCTCTGTCACTTTAAGGCTTTCCCTTTGGTTTTGGTATTCTGCAGCTTCACTGTGGTGGATCTAAGTGCCGATTTATTGTTCTTCAAATTGCTTGGGATTTGGAGAGCGTCCTAAGTCTGTGGGTTGGAGTCTATCATCAGTTCTGAAAAGTTCTCAGCCATTATCTTGTCAAAAACTGCTTCTGCTTATTGTCTTTTTTGCTTTTCTTCCAAAGCCACAATTAGATTTATTTTAAATCTTACAATGTCTTTAATTGTCACTTAGATTCTCTGTCATACATATTTCATATACAAAGGAAGTCTTTTTTGTTTTTAATTTAAAATAAAAAACCTTTTTCTTCACCCATGTTTGTATGTATGTGTGTGTGCACATGTGTATGTGTGTATATGCATGTGTGTATGAGTGTGTGTGTGTGTATGTGTGTGTGTGTGTGTGTAGATGTATGCACGTGACTGCAGGTGCCCTCAGAAGCCAGAGGTGATTTATTCCCTCCCGTTGATGGCTGGTTGGTTGATTTTGTTGTATGTCCTATGCGGTTGCAAACCCCTTCAGCTCCTTCAGTCCTTGCCCTAACTCCTCCATTGGTGACCCCGTGCTCAGTCTGATGGTTGGCTGTAAACATCCACATCTGTATTGGTCAGCCTGGTTTCTTATAGAACAAAGAACCTCCAGCACAGGGATGGCACCGCCCACAATGGCCCGGGCCCTCCCACACATGGGGAGCACATAGGGAGGGCCTCATGGCTCCAGCTGTATATGTAGGGGAGGATGGTCTTGTTGGGCATAGATGGGAGAGGAAGTCCTTGGTCCCTGAAGGCTGGATGCCCCAGTGTGGAGGAATTTGAGGGCGGGGAGGTAGGAGTGGGTAGGTGGGGGCACGTCCTCATAGAAGCAGGAGGAGGGGGGATAGGATAGAGGGTTTCGGCGTGGGGTGGGGGAGATGAGGAAAGGGGATAACATCTGAAATGTAAATGAAATATCCAATAAAGAAGAAACTTTTTTAAAAAATTAAAAAAGAAAAGAAAGGAAAATGCCTCTCAGGCCTGCCGATAGCCTGATCTTACTGAGGCATTTTTCTCCTCAGTCGAGTCTCCCTCCTCTGCGGGAACTCTGGCTTTGGTCAAGTTGACATTAAGCTAAGCTAGTGCAGCTTCCTACTGTATTTTACAATTGCTACTTTCAAAATGTAAGCAGGTAATTTTCTTTCTCAGAGTTTTATTGATATTATCTTTTAAGGCTTCAGATGAGGATAGATTCCTTCAGAGAGGACTGCTGTTTGCTTTGCAGGTGCCTGAGAACTTCCTCAGTCAAAATCAATAATTATTAGCTTAAGCTTCTCTGGGATTATCCGGGTACTTGGGTGAAAACTGGACTGTGGCTCTAAATTCTCAGCTATGACTCTGCCTCCCTGCTGTCGGTTAGGTGCGAAGGTTTAAGGTTGTTTACTGATTTTCTTTTTTGTAGGCTCCAGAGCGTTGGCAAAGACAGGCTTATTTTTAACACATCTTCACAGTGACTAATCCTTGGTTCTGCAGCTCGGGCATTTATCTCCCATAAGGCCATGCGGTAAGCAAAGCTCATTTTTAGGTCGGATTGAAATACAGGGGAAATTAAGGGGTCATAGGAAGGGAAAGAACTGCTTACCCGGCAATCTGTTTGAGTGTCTTGCCAAGAATTTCCCAACTGCTTGCAAAGGACTATAATCGCTTTTCTAAGGAAAAACTCTCACAAAGACTCTGAGCCATGTTTATAAGCAAAAAATTGTCTTCACTTCCAAATGACCCATGAATGAATGGTGAGTATTCCTTTGAACTATTCTTGACCTGTGTTTTTATTTTGTAGCTTTGTACAGTGAACCTCATAGCCCCACTTAAAATCTTCCTTACTTTTAAAGCTGTTTAGATAAAGTGCACCAAAATATTCAATCTTTTGAACAATGTAAACTGAAAGGTCACTAAAATCACATATTGGGTTTGTCTTGTTTCCTAAGACATTAGGGTTGCATTGTACAGTTCAAGCTATCCTAGGACCCACTATGTAGCACAGGCTGGTCACAAGCTTTAAATTTTCCTGCCTCATCTTTTCAAGTGCTGTGACTACAGGTAAGCATCAGCATGCATGGCTTTGTAGCTTCTGTTGTCACCTGCTGGAGAAGCTCACCCTGCCATGGGCCCACAAGCCTATCCTGTTTCTCTTATTTGTTTCTGTTTTCTTGAGACAAGGTTCTAGTAGCCCACACCAGCCTTGAGCTGTTTGTGTAGATGAGGCTGGTCTTGAACTCCTGACCCTCCTGAGTCAGGCTACCATATTACAGGCATATGATACCACACCTGGAGAGACTACCTTTTAAACATAGGTTTTAGATGAGTGTTTACAATCTGGCTGAGTAGTTTGTAGATTGTTTTATATCATTAAATAGATGCCTAAGTATTATTATTCTATAGTGCACTTAGTCTTGAAGTCAGTAACTTGTGGACTCACTTTAGACAGTTTGGCTTATGTCTTAAAATCTCTGTGATTTGCAACAACCACTCTTGTTGTCTTACTCTTGCTTCATGTCAGTAGCTGTGTCTCCAAGTAGGTGGGTGAGCTTCAGATCTTCATTCTCCCTCCTCTTCCCCAAATCCAATCCCCCAGTCTCCTCCCCAGCTCTAAAGCAGGCTACCTGTTGTGGCTGTTCCTCATTTTTTGCCCCAGTTTCCTGGGGTCTAAGCAGATTCTAGTGGGACACCTTGATTTCTTCCCTCCCGTGGATCCCCTCTGTCCCCCATCCCCATTTCTAAGTGTCAATTCCAATACCTTTTAGTATCTGACAAATCAGACTTCAAGCCAGAACTAATCCTAAGAGACAGGGAAGGACATGACATCATCACCAAGAGGACATTGCAATTTTAACATCTACGCACCAAACACAAGGGCAAACGAGTTCATAAAACAAACACTACTACAGCTTAAATCACATACTGACTCTCACACATTGATAGTGGGAGACTTCAATATCCCACTCTCACTAACAAACAGGCCATCCAAACAAAAAGTAAACAGAAACCCTGGAGCTAACGGACATTATAAACCGAATATACCTAACCGATATTTACAGAACATTTCACCCAAACACAACATAATATATCTTCTTCTTAGTACCTCATGGAACTTTCTCTAAAATGTGTCACATACTTGGACACAAAGCAAATCTCAACAGATACAAGAAAATTGAAATAACATCCTGCATCCTAGCAGACCACCACAGATGAAAGCTGGATATCAACCACAGGAAACTTACAAAGTCATGGAAACTTTACAATTCTCTACTGAATGAAAACTGGGTCAAGGTGGACAGAAATAAATTAAAGACTTTCTAGAATTGAATGAAAATGAATGCACAATATACCCAAACCTTTTGGGGCACAATGAAGGCGGTTCTAAGAGGCAAGTTTATAACCCTAAGTGTTTACATTAAAAAAAAAAAAGAAGAGGCAGCATTCTAATAAGAACACACATGAAAGCTCTAGAACAAATAGAAGAAATCACACAAGAAAGGAGTAGGTGGCAAGAAATAATCAAACTTAAGGCTGAAATCAATAAAATAGAAATAAAATAAGTTATAAAATATCAATGAAACAAAAAGTTTGTTCTTTAAGAAAATCAATAAGATCAACAAATCTTTATTTAAACTAATGAACAGACACAGAGAAAAATATCCAAATTAACAAAACCAGAAACAAGAAGGACATGACAACAGACACCAAGAGACCCAGAGAATCATAAGGACATACTTTAAAAACTGTACTTCACCAAGTTAGAAAAAGATAAACAAGATGAATAATTTTCTCAATAGATACCACTTACTAAAGTTAAATTAAGACCAGATAAGCAATTTAAACAAACTTATAACCGCTAGTGAAACAGAAGCAGTTATTAAATGTCTCCCAAACAACAAAAAAAAAAAGTGCAGAACCAGATGGTTTTATTCCAAAATTCTACCAGACTTTATGCTACTACCAGAGTTAGTGCTAATACTTTGCAAATTATGCCACAAAGTAGAAACAGAAGGAACATTGCCCAATTCATATTATGAGGCCAGCTACCCTGATAACTGAATGACATAAAGACCTAGCAAAGAAAAAGAATTACAGACCAATTTTCCTTATGAATACAGATGCAAAACTAATGAACTACTTGCAAACTGAATTGAAGAACAAATCAAAAAGATCATCCACCACGATCAAATCAGCTTCATCCCAGAGATGCAGGGATCATTCAAAATACATAAATCGATACATTAATCTACCATATAAACAGTCTGAAAGGAAAAAAACCCACATGACCGTCTCATTAGATGCAGGAAAGGCTTTGACAAAAATCTAACACCCCTTCATGATAGAATACCTGAAGAGATTAGGGATACAAGGGACATACCTCAACATAATAAATGCAATTTACAGCAGGCCCTTAGCCAACATTAATTTAAATGGAGAGAAACTCAAAGCAATACCTCTAAAATCAGGAACAAGACAATGCTGTTAACTCTCCATATCTATTCCATGTTCTACTTGAAGTCTTAGCTAGAGCAGTAAGACAACTGAAGGAGATCAAGGGGACACACATTGGAAAGGAAAAAGTCAAAGTATCATTATTTGCAGATGATGTGATAGTCTACAGAAGCGAGCCTAAACATTCCACTGGGAAACTCTCACAGCTGATAAACACTTTCAATAACGTAGCTGGATTAACAGCAACAACAAAAAAATCAGTAGTCCTTCTATTATACAACAAACTGAGAAACAAATCAGGAAAACAAACATCTTTTACAATAGCCTTTGATAATGAAAATATTTTGGGGTAACTCTAACCAAGCACATGAATGACTTGTATGATAAAAGCGTAAAGCCATTGAAGAAAGATATTGGAGAAGCTATCAGAAGATGGAAAGATCTCCCATGATCACTGATCAGTAGGATGAATACAGTGAAATTGGCCATGCTACCAAAAGCAATCTACAGATTAAATGCAATTGCCATTAACATTCCAAAACAATTCTTCGCAGATCTTGTAAGGACAATCTTCAGCTTCATGTGGAAACAGAAAAAAACCTAGGATAGATAAAACAACCCTCAATAACAAAAGAACTGCTGTATCACCATCCAAATTTCAAGTTGTATTACAGAGCCATAATAAAAAAAAAGTATGGTATTGGTACAATAAGATTGATATGTTGGTCATTGGAATTGAATTGAAGATGCAGACACAAATCTACCTAGGGACACCCAAGTTTTGATAAGGAAGCCAGAGATATACTCTGGAGGAAAGGTAACATCTTGAACAAATGGTACTGGTCAAATTGCATGGTTCCATGTAGAAGAATCAAAATAGATCCATACTTATCAATCTGCACAAAGCTCAACTCCAAATGGATCAAAGACTTCATTGTAAAACTAGATACATTGAACATGATAGACAAGAATGTGGGGAACAGCCCTGAAATAAGATGAACAATTAATAAAGGACCCTCATGAAACTGCAAGGCTTCTGTAAGGCATAGGGCACCATCATTTGGACAAAAACAGCAGCCTGTGGAATGAAAAAAGATTTTTGCCAACTATACATCTGATAAAGGGCTAATATCCAAATAAATAAAGACCTCAAAAAATTAGGTATCAAGAAAACAAATAACCCAGTTAAAAGCAAGCAGGGTACAGATCTAAGCAGAGAATTCTCAAAAGAGGAAACTCCAATAGCAGAGAAATGCTTTAAATTTTCAACATCCTTAGTCATCAGGGAAATGCAAATCAAAACTACTTTGAGATTTCATCTTACACCAGTCAGGATGACTAAAATCAATAAAGCAAGTGACAGCTCATGCTGGTGAGGACGTGGCGCAAGGGGGACACTCCTCCATTGCTGGTGGGAGTGCACACTGGCAAATACTCTTACAGAGATCAGTGTGGCAGTTCCTCAGGAAGATGGCAATCAATTTACTTCAAGACCAGCTCTACTATTCTTGGGCACATACAGAAAAGATGCTTCAGCCCACCTCAGAGACACTTGCTCAACCATACTCATTACTGCTCTATTCAGAACACTCAGAACTTGGGAGCAACTTAGATGTTCCTCAACAGAAGAAATGCACGTTTACACAATAGAGCATGACTCCGCTGTTAAAAAAATATGAAATCATGAAAATTTCAGGTGAATGGATGGGACTAGAAAAAAAATCATCCTGAGTTAACCCAGATGCAGAGGGAGAAATGTGGTATGTATTTGCTTTTATGTGGATATTATCTATTAAGCAGTGAAAGCAAGCTGCAATCCACAGAACCATAGAGGCTAGTTATAGAGTAAGGGACTAAGGGGAGACAGAGCTTCCTAGGAAATAGAATAGTTATGGATGAACTGGGGCCGGGTGGAGATTAGAACAGGAGGATCAAGTGGAGGAGAGAAGGAAGGAGTGAGATGAGAGGAGGGAATGCAGGGATAGATGGCTAAAATGAAGGGCTATTTGAGGGGTAGTATGGGAACTCAGTAGAAGCTTCTTAAAATATATTCATTTAAGTAGGCTATCTAAATAAAATTGCCAAATGATTGTTCCCAACTGAACACTCTAGTCATCAAATAAAGTTTCTGCTGCTGGGATTGAGTTACATCTAATTGAGTTGTTGGCCAAAGGGGGGGTCCCATGAGAATCCCCAAACAACCCACACTGTTGCCAAGCCTATAGGTTGCATCCACAAACTGATGGTTAAGAAATATTGGTAATGATAATACCTACACAACTCAACGAACATAGCGAAGTTGAGCTGGTGTCTACATAGAGCCTTTGCCTCTATGTTCTAGTAGCTTTGGTATAGGAAGCTACCCTGCATGTTACCAAAGGAGAAACACAAACACTAACCCAGCCACAACCCTACTGATCTACAGTGATGTCCTGCCTGCCGGATATGCTATTACAACGGTGGTACAAAGTCTGTAGGAGTAACCAACCAATACCTGATTTGAGCCGGGCAGTGGTGGCGCATGCCTTTAATCCCAGCACTTGGGAGGCAGAGGCAGGCGGAATTCTGAGTTCGAGGCCAGCCTGGTCTACAGAGTGAGTTCCAGGACAGCCAGAGCTATACAGAGAAACCCTGTCTTGAAAAACAAAACAAACAAACAAAATACCTGATTTGACTTAAGACCCATTCCATGAGGTGGAACTCATACCCGACACTGCTTGTTGAGACCAAGATCCTGAGACTAGATAGTTCACGTACTTAGAGTAAAATCAAATACCACTAATGTTCTAAAACACGTACTTAGAGTAAAATCAAATACCACTAATGTTCTAAAACAGCAGCAACAGCAACACATAGCAATGGAATGACTCCTAGTGGCACTCTGCTATTCAGATAGATCAGTGTCTTGTTCTGTTATCATCAGAGAAACTTCCTCCTGCAGCGGATGGGAACAAATGCAGAGACCCACAAGCAGATAATGTGCAGAGCGCAAGTGACCAGAGAACCCTTAAACCTAAACAGGTGTGAAACCTGTCCTGCCAGGGCCCAGGGAACCCCTCTGAAGAGGAGAGAGGAAGAGTGTAAGAGCCAGAGGGGATGGAGGACACCAAGTGTCAAACCAACATGGTCGATTCAACTATGAACTCACAGAGACTGAGGCAGCATGCACAGGGCTTACCCAGGTCTGGACCAGATGTGGTCTTAGAGCTGAGAGAAGTGGACACATGCCTTCATAACCACAGAAGCAATCTCTAACTGATAACCACTTGAAAATGTAAATTCAGTTTCCTCCAAGGAGTCCACTGGGGAAACAAACCTCTCTTAAGGATTGGCTGCATGCCCAGTAATAGATGGCCAACAGAATTGAGCTCAACCAGCATCCTGGGAAATTGTTTGTCTCATAATGTTGTGTTTGTGCTCTCCCCCCCTCCTCCATTTTATCTTATTTTAAATTTTTAAAAATTTATTTACATATATTTTTCCACTGCCTTTTTACCCTATAGGTCCTTTAAATATATATATGAAATATTATATATATAAATATATATTAATGTATATATAAATATATTTATATTTTTGAGTGTATATTACGGCTTCCAGTTTTAGTGTTTTTAAGAAGTTCCTGACTGTATAAATGAGTGGGTCTTTTTCTCGTGCCTTCTCTTGGGCTCCTTTCCTTCTGTTTGTTTTATCTAATTCCAATGTGTTTGTTTTTATCTTCTTATATTTTATTTTATCCCTTATATTATCCCTTAGAAACCTGTTTGTTTTCTCTCGAGACGTAGAGCGGGAGTGGATCCGGATGGAGGTGGGTGGGGTGGAGCTGGGATGGGTAGAGGGAGGGGAGACCAGAATCAGGATATATTATTTCAGAAGAGAATCTATTTTCAATGAAAGGAAAACATAAACAAGCAAACAAACCCACAAAATATCGGGGGGGGGGA
>NW_021621071.1:1304191-1423540 GCF_004785775.1 Grammomys surdaster
GAGAGAGAGAGAGAGAGAGAGAGAGAGAGAGAGAGAGAGAGAGAGAGAGAGAGAGAGAGAAATGTCCTCCATAGGTAGGCTTGACCACCGTTATCAAACAGCAGTTGATGGAGGTGCTGGTGGGGGTCTGTAGTGAGAGGTTTGGTTTCTTTAAACACAGTTATGTTATGTGGATATGTTTTTGCTTTGATCCCAGGTATGGGATAAGAGGCTGCCTCACGGCTGTTGGTTGACAACAGAAAATCTGGAGGCAGATATCACGGATGATCTCTGAAACAAGCTCAGAGAGTGTGAAAAAACGGCAACGGAAGGCTGCGCGGTAAGCCATACAGCCACTGCAGAGGCAAGCCGGAGGGCAGAACCAATTGGATAAATATCACGAAGAGATGACAGCAGCTGAAAACTGCAACCGAGAGAAGTCGAGCTCACGAGTCGGACGTTGGACAGTCTGAGCTGTGAACGTCAAGTTGTGAAACATCAACAGGGAACGCAGCTGGGGCGGTTAGAAATGCAGCCACACAGAAGCCACAGGCAGGAAGTGAACGACCCGAAAAACAAGGCAGAAAATCTCAAAGTGGAATTAGACGAGCTTAGTGAAGCAGAAGCTGGATCACCAGGAGGGACTTCTCATGAATCGGAAGAACTCCAGCTGATGTCTGAGCATCGTGTGCTCGATAGCGCATCTTCGGAGATGCTGGCTCTTCATACTGAGCTGTCTGAAGCGGAAGGCGTGAACGAGCTGCAGAACAAACAAGAGCAACTAGAATGTTTCAGTATTTCTCTACTGCACCAGACAGACCATATTAGAGAAGTAAAAGGAGCGAGAGAAGGAAGCGGTATCTTGTTATAAGGAGAAAGCTTGAATAGAAAGTCTAGATCTTCAGGAGCAGTTGGGTCACAAATTTCAGCAGGCCTTGGATCCCAGCAGCAAACTCTGTGTTCGCAGAGCTGGGGGTGGGGTTGGGGGTGGGGGGTAGGGTGTCGAAGGGTGTCAGTGGAATGCCAATTCAGCTTAATGAAAGTCAAGTAAGTATCAAGTCACCCAAGAAGCAAAAAGCATTCACTTCACCAGAGAACAGATGAACAACAGGAAGTAACAAATCTCCACACTGCCGAGGATGAATTTGAGCAGCTGGAACGGTTGTCTGCCATGTTGGAACAGAAGAATGATGGAAATAAAACACCTTTTAGGTGAGATTAGGAATCTAGAGAAATTGCCGGGCGGTGGTGGCGCACACCTTTAGTCCCAGCACTTGAGAGGCAGAGGCAGGCGGATTTCTGAGTTTGAGAGTTCAAGACTAGCCTGGTCTACAGAGCGAGTTCCAGGACAGTCAGGGCTACACAGAGAAACCCTGTCTCGAACCTCCTCCCCACCCCCCAAAAAAAGGAATCTGGAGAAATTTAAGAACTTACATGAAAGTATGGAATCTAAGCCTTTCACACCAGGCAACCATTATACCTTAAAAGACAGCACCTATAATGTAGACATACTTCAGCTAAAACTCGATAAACTAAACAAAGAAAATGAAGACAGAAGAGGTGAACTGTCCACACAGAGACAGAAGACAGTATTTGAGAGGCAGCTGGCCCCGGATATTGAACAGAAATTGTCTGCAAAATGAAAGCCACCTGCAGCTTTCAGAAAGTGAAACTAGGAAGCTGCAGAGCTAAGCTAGATGACTCAGAGCTGAGGTAGGAACCCAAAGAGATAATTGAATAACTGTAGTCAAAAGAGGTGTGTGTGTGTGTGTGTGTGTGTGTTGCTGCCCTTGAATATAACCACCTCAGAAGAAATAACTGCTGCCATTGCCATTGAGGAGTTTCTAGACTCCTCACTTCAGAGAGAGGAGAAGGAGTCCTGTCTTGTAGAACAATGCCATTTGGTGGCCTTAAGAGCTAGTGATAAAGTAGCAGAGCCTGGGAAAAGATCCACCTCGTTTACTAATACAAGACTCTGGAGAAGCCTTCATAGATTTCTTACAAAGATTGGTTCCAGCTGTAAACACACCAGAACCAGACCCCGATGTCGGGTGTTGATAGAGACCCTGGTGTTTGAGAATTTGAAGACTGAACTAGGAGAGTTCTTAGACCATTAAAGGCACAAGCATCTCCAATGGATGAATGGATAAGAGACACAACTGGGATTGTCTCTCAAGGGCATCATCCCAGCATCATAGGACAGTTGATGAGCTAGAAGTCTCTGATATCAAAACACCTGGTGCTTTAATTCCTGTGAATTCCATCATTTGCAAGGAAATTATAAGGCTAAAAGTCTCAGAGCTCAAAATGTCAGGTGCATTAATTCTGAGGATGTCTTAGGGTTTTACAGCTGTGAAGAGACACCATGACCAAGACAACTCTTATAAAGGAAAACATTTCATTGGGGCTGGCTTACAGTTTCAGAGGTTTAGTCCATTATCATCATGGCAGGAAACATGGCAGCATGCAGGCAGACATGGTGCTAGAGGAGCTGAGAGTTCTCCAGCTTGATTTGAAGGCTGCCAGGAAGAGGGTCCCTACACTGGGTAGAGCTTGAGAACTAGCAGCCCACAAAGCCCACCCCCACGGTGGCACACTTCCAAACAAGGCCACACCTCCTAATAGTGTCATAACCTGTGGACCAAACATTCAAACCCATGAGTTCATAGGGGCAAAACCTATTCAAACCATCATATTCCATTCGTGGTCCCCCTCAGGCTTGTAGCCATAATATAATGCAAAATGCATTTAGTCCAACTTCACAAGTCTCCAGAGTCTAGCACTGTCTCCACAATGCTGAAAAGTTCAGTCTCTTCTGAGATTCATGCAATCTCTCAACTGTAATCCCCTTTAAAATCAAAATAAAAAAAATACATGATACACTTCCAATATCACAGGAGATACATTATCATTCCAAAATGTCATAGTGTGGAAATACTGGACCAAAGCAAGACCAAAAACTCCGCTGGGCAAACTTCAAACTCTGCATTTCCATATCTGATGTCCGACTCCTTCCAGCTTTGTTGAGTACAACACAATTCTTTGTCTTGGGCTGGTTCCAGTCCCTGTTAGTAGCTTTCCTCAGCAGGTATCCTGAGGCTTTGGCATCTTGGTGTTAAACATGTTGGATATTGTTTAATTTTCCCCAGGAAATGATTAAAATGTCAAGTTCCAGTGTTAAACAGTACATTTCTTTTTGTCCGTTTAAGAAGAGATTTAAAAAACAACTTTGGAAAACAAAGGTAGGGGTCTGGGAAAATAGCTCAGTGATTAAGAGCACTAGTTGCTCTGTCAGGGGACCTAGGTTTGGTTCTCAGCACCCACATGGTGTCTCACAACCATCTTTATCTCCAGCTCCAGGGCATCTGATGCCCTCTTCTGACCCCCATGGGTATCAGGAGCGCACGTGGTACACATTCGCACACAAAATACTCATACGAATAGATCAATCTAAAACTGTTTTATTAAAAACGAATGTGGAATACAAAGCGCTGTTGCGTGGTTAAAATGTTTTGTTTTGTTTTTTTTTTAACTGAGATTTATCTTTACCTTTGTGGATGTGTGGATGTCTGTATACCACATGGCAGCTTCGGCTTCTCTCCAGGACTCCTTCACACCTAGGGCTTTCCCTGTAACTGAGGCTTCACCTCCACCCATGGCCTTTCTTAACTTCTCACAGTGCCAGCCCTCAGATGCTCTCCGTGACCCCTTCAGTCTTGCAGCTTACATGCTGACGAAGCCAGTACCACCTGGGAGACACACTGTCAAACTTAGCTGTCAGCTTGAGCTGGGTCTGTGGTCCCCTGTGGAGCACAGTTTCTGGGTGCTGATCCTGAAATAAATACTTCCCTGAAGATTTCACCTGAATGACACTGGCTGAAGGGACTCTAGCCACTTCTGGCATGGCAGACATGGATCTAGCAGGCCTGGCCTTTCTTCCCAGTTCCCTCTGCCTTGGTAAAAACGGCTAGATTGCATTCCTAAAGCTAGCCCCCAAGGTCTGTTCCCTTATTTGGTCATTTTCTTCTCCTGAGGCTGACTACCAAGGTTCAGCTATCAGAGTATTTAAGTCCAGCAATCAAAAGCCCCTGTTGGATCACATAATTAACATGCTCAAAAAAACTAAACATCTCATCATAATATGGGGTTTCCCCCTTTATCGTTATAACCTGCTATTTGCTTATAGGCCTTCCCTCTATCTGGAAGCAGTCCTCTGTCTCACTGTGAGACAGATACCTCTTCCCCCTCCCTCTTGCCCCTTTTCTCCCCCCTCCTTTGTTCCCTTCCCCTTCTCCCCCTTCCCCTATGTCTTGTCTTTGTCCCTTATCCCTGCCTTCTGTCCCTCTGGGACAAATCAATCTCCTTTGTGCTGAGAACATGGTCTTGGGTATTCTGAGCTGGTTCAGAGATTCCCTACATTAGTCACAGGTGATTTTTTTCAGCCTCAGTTAATGCTACAGCATTAGTCATCATGGTCAAGGTTTTATGTCCACAGATTCCTAATTTAAAATATGACAGGAACTAAGTGGTGGTGGCATGCACCTTTAATCCAAAATTTGAGAGGCAGAAGCAGAAGGATCTCTGAGTTGGAGGCTAACCTGGTCTACAGGGTGAGTTTCAGGACAGCCAAGGCTACACAGAAACCCTGTCTCAAAACAAACAAACAAACAAACAAACAAACAAAAAACCCAAACAAAAACCTCCCCAAAACCACCAACAACAAAAAGCAAAATAAAAACCAACAAAAACCAACCAAGCAACCAACAACAACAAAAGAACAACAAAACCACCACACCAAACCAAAAAACATGAATGGCTTTGATAGTTGCTTCTGAAACTTCACAAGCCAGGCCTCCTTTGTGCTGTGCCTCTCTCAACGTGCTTACCTTCTAGGCTCCCACAACAGTTTATTAAGCACTGAGTGCTCACCAATGATTTTAGCCCAAAGTTCCAAAATTCCTTATACAATTTTCCTAAACACAACATAGTCAGGTTAATTATACCTCATGTTCTTGGTACCAATTTAGGTTCTAATTTGCTCTCTGTTGCTGTGATAAAACTCTGACCAAACCAAACCAAACCAAACCAAACCAAAAAAAAGCCGACTTGGGAGTGAAAAAATTCATTTGGCTTACTGCTCACAGTCCATCATTAAAGGAAATCCAAGGTAGTAAGTCAAGGCAGGAACTGACGCAGAGCCCATGGAAGAATGCTGCATACTAGCTTCCCTTCAGGCTCACGTACAGCTACTTTCTTACACAACCCAGGACCATCTGAATAGGTATAGCACCTCCCACAGTGGGCTGGGCCCTCCTATGTCAATCAGCAATCTAGAAAATGCCCCATAGTTCATTGGCCAATTTGATGGAAGCAATTCCTTAATTGGGACTCTCTTTTCCCAGGTATGTTTAGATTTGTGTCAAGCTGACAAAAACTATGATACCCTAGACAGGGGCTGGATTTGAATTTTCAATCCTCCTGCCTCAAGCCTTCTGAGTGGCTATGATTACAACGTTGCACCCTGTTTGGTTATGGACTGATATTTATTCTAGTCAGCTGCGATGTATGTCAGAACTACTAATTATTCATGACAAATATTAGCATTGAGATACAGAAGTGTTTGAAAGAGGTACTTACATTTGTTTTCTAATAGCCTCTTGACTTTCACTTACTTGCATTCAATTTTAAAAAGATTTTATTTTCACTTATGTGTTTGTGAGTGCAGGCACCCATGGAGTCCAGACGTGGGTATCAGATCTCTTGGAGTTGCAGGCAGTCCAGTATGGGTGCTGAGAACAGGATTCTGGTTCTCTGGAAGAGCAGTGTGTGCTCTTAACCAGTAATTCACATCTCTAGCCTTCAAAAATTAAAAAAAAAAGCCCCACATTTATTTATTGTTTGTGTATGTGCACATGTATGCATGTGTGTGTGTTGGTGTACGACAACTTATGGGAGTTGACTCTCCCCTTTGTAGGTCCCAGTGATTAAACTCAGGTCTGTAGCCTAGTCACGCTGCGTGACTAAACTCTTGAGAGTCTCCTGGTCCACCTCCAAACATTTTTTTTTTAAGTGAAGCTAAAAAGCTACAACTAGTCTGTCAGGAGTCTGTATAATCCTTAGTATACTGATGGCTTGTTTCTCATGGGTGCATAATTTACTGGGGGAAGAAAAGCTACCTACCACTCCTTAGTGAGTTTGTACTCCAAAGCCTAACTCTTATCAGAACTGGCAATGCAGAGTAATTTATCTAGATACATATCTAATTAGCTACGTCTCTAATGTAGGCCTCCTTATTGCTCATACTGTTTCCCATTGCATAAATGGCCAGATTTTCAAAGGCCAATTGAAGAAATTGGGGCTGAGGCAGAAGAGAATTATGCAAAGCAATTTGCCTCCTTTGTTGCAATTCTGTGGTTTCAATTCTCAGGGTAAAAGCAAAGGAAACAGCCGAGAAGGTATAGTTTTCTTGTTAGCTAATATTCTAGTAACATTGTTTAAATATATTTGATTGCAGATTACAGTAAGAAATACAATTTAAATAACAACAGGGGACACATTTTAACCTTGATTATTTTTAAAGACAGGGTCTCTTTTAGGAGTCTATTTAATCCTGGAACTTGCTATGGAGAAAGAACAGTCTGGCCTTGAACTCTAACAGAAATGGGCTACTATGGCCAGCTAGTCACAAAGTAACTTTTCAAAAGATTTATTTTATGTGTATGGGTGTTTTGCTTGCATGTACATGCCCTGTCCCTAAGGTGGTCAGAAGAGGTGGGATTTCCTGGAACCACCAGCCTCCACGTGGGTGCTGGGAAGAGAAACCAGGATCTTCAAGAACAACAAGTACTCGTAACTGCTGAGCTCATGCCTCCAGCCTCCCACAAACTAAGTTTTGCTTGGTTTAGATGTTATGCATTCTTATCTTCTAGATCATAGACCATTAACACCTAATTCATTAAAAAAATGAAACTGGCTTTTGTTAGTCTGAAAAAACACTGCTTCAGATAAGTGACAAGTTTCTATCTGCTGATAAACTGGAATGTTACCATCATCACAGAACAATAAGTTTCCTTCCTTGCACAGCCTCAGAACTCAGAAGTAGAGAGCCAGGCAGCTCTCTGTGAGTTCAAGGCCAGTATGGTCTACAGAACGAGTTCCAGGACATCTAGGATTCCACAGAGAAACCCTGTCTCTGAAAAACCAAAACCCGAAACAATCAAGCAGGAAAACCAAACAAACCAGGAAAACAATAAACTTCCCTTATGTTTATGCGAAGTACAAATATAATTTCTTAGGTTTCTTAACAGAAGAACATGGTAGAATCTTTCCCTCATTGGAACAGACAAAATCTAATTGTTTTTCAAATGTTAACATGTCTGCTTCAAGATGTGCCTTAAAGATCAGTGGCCTGGCATAATTTAACCGGGCAGTAAGTTGTTCTTTCTTTGTGCGACATAATGGCCATGTCTGCAATTTCTCAAGAACTGGTATGAAATACATCAGTAACAGGCAGAATCTTGTGACCTATTTAAGTATCCAGAGAATCTGAATGTCATCTGATTTCCTGTCAAGAAATGTAATGGAAATAGGGTAAAGTTAAAACAAAACAAAACAAAAAAACCCAAAAATCCTTGGTTCTGGAGTAGAAGGATAAGCGAATAAGAAATTGAATTTTTTATCACAGAAAACGGCCTTGTTAGAGGCAGCTCAGTCCTCTTTCTGTACTGTTAAGTAGCTTTTCTTTTCTTCTGTATTGTAACTGGCTTTCTTCCAGTGATGAATTCTTTCCCCTTTCCTCTCAACAGGATGGAGAGGGGGTTCCAGGGGTCATGGTTAAAAAAAGCCAAGAAAAAAAAACCCTCCAGAATGAAGAGCTAAATTAGGCTTTATTTTCAAATTGGGAGGTACTATCAAACTGCCACGTTGCTTAAACTGTCACCAACCTCACTGTAAAACTTAATGACTGTAAAAGCTGGCACCGAGAATTTTGAACATGACTAGGAATAACAAAAAAAAGCCTGCTAGGCTATTTTCATCCCAGCGTGACTGAAGTCTACATTTCAAACCTCCTGTGAGGCCAACAGCAAATGAGCCACCACAGTGAACGTGCCATTGGAAATAGGTAGCAGTTCCTGATGGTTTCTCAAGCCAGAATTTCTACTTGCAGCCTCCTCTAGGCCGGTTGGGCTGGAAACGGACCGGGCCGGAGGTCGGGAGGTGGTGATGCAGGCCTGGGGACCTTCCACAAGGTCTCACCTCAGGGGACCTGCCGGAAGGCCGCTCTCCACCTCAGGGCTTCCTGAGCCGGGGGAACCTCGAGGGCGCGGAGGCGAGGTGACAGCTCGCCACCACAACGAGCCTCCAGCAGTTGTCTCTACCCGCGCCCCCATCTCGCCCGGCAGGAGCTAACGGGGACCCGCCTCCTTGCGGCGTCACGTGACGGGAAGGGGCCGTGGTCTGGCCCTGGCCGGGGGCGGGGCTGCGAGAGGGGCGGGCATTGGGATGTGAAGGCTGGTGGCGGCTCGCGGCGCCCAGAAAGGCGGCGTCAGGGTGGATGACAGCATTCTGCTGCGACGCGCTCCCAGCTGGGCGGCGGTGGTAGCGGCAGCAGCGGCGGCAGCGGCAACCCCGGGGCGGCAGCGGCGTTCGACTCAGCCGCGGCCGAGAGCCGTAGCGGTAGAGAAGGAAGGGGTTCCGCCCTGGCCCGCGGGCGGAGGGTCCGGAGTTCGCTCGCCGCTCGGGCTCGGAGCCCCCGCCGCGGCTAGACTGTGCCCTCCGTCGGGGCTGGCTCGCATTTACCGCCGGCGACCGCGACCGAGTGAAGTTGGGGGTCCCAGCGGACACTAGGGCCCCGGACTCCGGCGTCACTGTGATCCCGCGGAAGCCTGCTCCCTGCGGGCCGCCTCCTCTGGGGCTCCGCATCGGTGAGTGGTGCTCAGTCCGGCGTTGGGGGGGCAGCGGAGTGGTGCCTTTGGGGTGACTGTAGTCCCTCAGTCCCACGTTCCGAGCTCGGGCTGTGGGCACTCCTGGGTACCCCGCGCCGCGAGTTCCTCTCCTGCCTCTCCTTTGTCCCTTTAGAGAGGGAGATTGGCAGGGCTGGCGGGGGTGGCGTGTTTTTTGGGGGCCCGCGATAGGTGCGTCTGCAGCGGTACAAAGCCCAGCGGGGACCTGGGATTGGGGGGGCAGCTCGGCGTTCCGGATCCCGAGTGTCTGCCCCTCCCGAAGTTTGACAGGGCGACGCTGGGGCTCTCCGGAAGCCCCCGTGTAAGACCTGGCGCTTTGTCGCTCCGGGTGGTTTTAAGGCAATGCTTGGGGTTTTTCCTTTGACAGCCCTTGAAGTGGTTGTCCCGCTCGCAGGCAGACCGCACCCGCCTTTGCAGAGACTGTCGCGGTGTTCCTTAAACCTCAGCCCCGTTGGCCTTCTTGCCACCCTGGAGAAAAGGCGGTGTCTTCGTTGCACTTTTACGTTTTTGTTTGCTGCTACGCTATGGAGAGTGTAATCGGGTTCCAGGGAGTTTCATATGAAGTATGCTTTTGCTTCATTGAGCAACCCACTCAAGACCGCCTGATGCGAAGCAACAGTAGATGCAGATTTTCCATTCACTAAAAGTCATTTAACACTTCTTTGTGAGCGACATCTGCGTCGTGAAACATAACCTAATTTCATTTTAACTAAATGCCGGCTGAAATAAGTAACTTGGGTTCCCCTCTAAACAGATGGGAAAACTTATCTGATGATAGCATATCTGCTTTCAATAACTTAATGAAGTTTTTGCCTTTTTGCTGCTGGAAGACTTAAGTTACAGTAGTATTAGAATACCTTGGGTAGCAGGATTTTCTTAAAAGTAATTTCACTGTAAACAACCTCAAATTAGTGCAGCCACAAATTAGTGCAATAAAAGGTCTTTCAAGATAACCATTTAAAACAGTTTTTGCTTCTTGAAGGATTCCAGAGAACAATTGAGGTATAGGTAAATTGCTTTCTCTTCCCTTGGGGTTTCGTCTAAATTTGATCATGCGGAGAGACTGATTCGGTATGCTTGCTAGAACCTGTTTTGCAGTGAGATTATTAAAATGCTAGTTTTATAAAAACGGATTGGAGAAGGAAGGAAAAGGTCTTGCAATTTAAAATGCACTCTTATTAAAAGTCCAACTAATTTCTAACGCGTTACTCTTTCTTTTGGTAGCAAGTATGTACTCTTTCTTTTGGTAGCAAGGATGACTGCAGTGTGCTTGTTCAAAGTGTTAGCAAAGAAAATAGATGAAATTTAAGACCTTCCTAAAGCTCTTTAATTATGGAGATTAAGTTGTTGCGGTCAAATTCCATGTGAACAGTTTGAGTCTCAGAGATCAACAGAGGTGCCTAGAAATGTTTGTTTAATTAAAACTGGACATGGTTTGCTTCTTGCATTGAGTTGCGATCATTACTGGATGTCTGATCTGTTCAAACGGTCTTTGCATTTAGAATTGTAATTTTTATTTGCTTGCTTTTGTTTTCTGAGATAGGGTTGTGCTGTGTTGCCAAGCTGGCCATGGTATTCATTATGTAGCTAAGGCTGGCCTTGGAACTTGGCAAAATCCTCCTGCCTCAGCCTCCTGACTGCCACATATATTCCACTATGCCTGGGTTTTGTTACATTTTTTGGAGCTGGGAAATGTTTCTTAACACATTCATAGGATTTAGATATTTGGTAAAATGGTTTTTACTTCTGAACTCATTTTTTAGTTGAGAGTTAAAAATGCACTTTGAGATAGCTATGCAATCCTTTGAAATGACGTTTTCTTTCAACTTAACAATGGTCACTTATAGAATGTGCCTTGACACAAAGATCTTTGTTTTTAAAGGACAAATTGCAAGATTTTAGCTAAGCATTGAGTGGTCCTAGTATACTTCAACCTGGTTTGGGTAATTTCTAATCCATCAACGATAGATAACTTAGACAAAAAATTGATATTTAGATGTTTTGTAATATTATTCTTGAAAACTTTTGCCTTACAGCAATACTCGAAGTGTCATGTTTTGTTATTCTTATATCCAAAGCTGTAAACATGAATAACAATAATCTCGGCTTGCCAGACAGTTAAAAAAACAATAACAATAATCTTGGGAGGCCAGGCAATCAAACTTATAAGAGAAGATCATACCTTATTCTTAAGATAGGATCTGTAAATGAGACGTCAGTGCAGCCTAGAGCTTCTGCGGTGTTGGGTGTGGTGTTTGCTGGTGATCCTGCTTTTGGGAGATAGAGGGAGGAGGGTTACCTTGAATTTACAGCTAGCCTTGAGATCCTGTCTCAAAAACACAAAACAAAAAAGCTAACCAAACAAAACCGCCACCGACCTGGGAGAGCCATTGAGTGTAGGTGGCTGAGCTCACGGGGCTGGCGAGAAGTCCTGAACTGCAGCACTGTGGTTGAAGGAGGCTCCCTGCGCATGGGACCCCAGGTAAATAAGTGAGCTTCCTGCAGATTTCCTGGCAGTGTGTACTAGCAGAGGTTTTAGGTTTCTCCTTCTACCTTAGTCTCTTCCGTACACTCTCACAAAAGCATGCAGTCAGACAGACTCTAGAAGATACAATCATAGGGAGGTTTGTTTTTTTTTTTCCTTGGAACACATTGTGAATCTGACATGTCATCAGGAAGAAGTCCTTAACCTGGAACTCCATACTTCCAAGTTTACCTGTGTAATAGTTCTAGGTGATGCACACTCTCCCCAATAGCAATAATGCATTTTGCCTACCAGTCAGTGAAAACTCTCCAGAATAGCAGACCATCCACATTGTTTATCAGTTACTATATGGGAAAAAAACCTGTAGTTCACAAATGTGACTGGAGAACACATGGAGTAGGTAGTGCCACTCAAAAGTAGATACAAGTAGTGAGGTGATAAAGGGAAGAAGCTGTTTAATATGGGAACCTCCTTGGTGAAGGGGATTTTTATGGTAGGCTTTGGTAGGCTTTCGTGTATTTGAAGGTAATCTGGTGTATTCAGAGCGTGTGTAAGACTGAATGAACCAAATTGGACCTGGTGATACAGGCCTGTAACCCAGCTATTTGGGAGTCTGAGACAAGGGGATCACAAGGTCAAAGCCAACATGATCTGTAGAGTGACTTCAAGATCAGCCTGAACATGCTGACAGGATGGCTTTGCCAGCCTCATGACCTGGCATTTTGGGTTTGATCTCTGGTGGGAGGAGACTCCCAGCTCCTTTAAGTTGTCCTCTGATCACACTACACAGCCTCTGTGACCCATCCCCTATAAATTAGTGAATAAATGCAAAACGAGAGAGCAGCCTGAGCAATTTAGAGTAGAGAGAACTTTCTGGTGGCCGTTTGTTTAAGTCTTTGATCCCACCCAGCACTTGGAGTCAGAGGTAGGTGAATCTCTGAGTTCAAGGCAAAAACAAAAAGAAGGAAAGAAAAAAGAAGTTAAAAATCATGTTGGGAATGGATGTAGTTTAACAAAACAAAACAGTCAAGTTTCAGTCAACAAAACAAACCTTAAACAATGTCACAATAAGCACAATTGTTTTTATCTTCTGTTATATTAGGAAGAACTTTTCTTCTCCCATCCCAGTGCTTACCTCCCCCAAGATATAAAAAGTCTGTATGTTTTGTTTAAAAAAAAAAAAAAAGTGAAAATACAGTCAGGCTCGGTGTCACATGCTTTCAATCCCAGCGCTTGGGAGGCAGAGGCAGGCCTGAGTGCAAGGCCAGCCTCGTCTACAGAGTTCCTGGACAGCCTGGGCTACACAGAGAAACTCTGTCTTGAAAAACCAAACCACGGCCAGGCGGTGGTGGCGCACACCTTTAATCCCAGCACTTGGGAGGCAGAGACAGGCGAATTTTTGAGTTCGAGGCCAGCCTGGTCTACAGAGTGAGTTCTAGGACAGCCAGGACTATACAGAGAAACCCTGTCTTGAAAAACCAAAAAAAAAAAAAAAAAAAAAAAAAGAAAAGATAAAGAAAAACCAAACCAAACAAAAAGTGAAAATACAGAGTAGTTCAGTTTTTAGGAATGGCAATACAGTTACAGAAGGAGGTTTGAGTATATCTTAAACAAGTAATAGTTCCTTCAGCAAGTTACCGGCCTTGGCTTTCTCATTTGTAGAGTGGGATACTGTCCTTAGCTTACTCGGTGGTTTGGAGAATGCAATTGTGTGTGTTTTCATCTGCCTACCTCAGTATTTAGTGTGTGGAGAGATTCCAACTATTATAAAATGAGGTGAAATGTTTTCTTTGCATCTAGATCTTCAAATACTGTTTTGGTTCAGGTATTATTAATTTGAACTTAGAGCCTTGCATGTACTAGGTAAGTGAACTACTAGTGGACTACCTAGGCTAGTTTTCCTGAGTTCTCATATTTACATTCTTTACCTAATTGACCCATGGTAATATTCTTTCAGATTCATAGTTTGTGCTTTTTCTGTCTGTGTCTATCTCCTCTTAAATTCTCCATGTAGTCAGATTTGACACTGAATTCCTGATTCTCCAGTGTGGTCTTGTTATTACAGGAATGCCCATTCATGCCCCAAAGGTAGTTTTTCGTCATGTAAAACTTAGTGTTTTCTTATAGAAGTGAATCTTAACTGTATCACTGACCCTTGTCACAGATTACAAGGAAGGCTGGATTCCTCAGAATCATGAAGCTCCAGTACCTGTTTGCTCTTTATGACTCTCAAAGCTTTGTTATTCCTGTGAGTCCTTTGTAACTTTCACGATCCATGCAGCACTCTGATGCATATAAAATGTTTGAGATAGACTTTGAGTTTTGAAATGATAGAAAGACTGCTTACCACAGATCTTCTATTTTAATCAAAAGTAGCAGAAAATCTGACTCTTTAGGCTTTTCTTTCTTGTAAAATTTTTAGTATATGTGCTGCCGAAGCGAGCACTCTTGTAAAATTGTTTAAAAAATTGTTTAATTAAGTGTATATGAGTGTCAGTGTGTAGGTTCATGCACATGAGTGCAGGTGCCCATGGAGACCAAAAGAGGGTATCAGTGCCCTTGATCTGGAAGGCTGGGGTGAGTCACCTCATAAGCGTGTTGTGAACCAAACTTGAGTCCTGAAAGAGCAGCAAGTATTGTAACTGCTGAGCCATCCCTCCAGCCCCTAGAATTTATTTTTAAAAAATTATCTTTATCATCATACTTTTCTGTCCATTGTTTTTGAAGCAGACAGACAAAAAAAGCTGAGGAGTTTTCACATTACTATAACATTCTCTGTTTGTAGAGATCTGGATGAGTGTAAACCATGAAGATGTTGACCTTCTGTTTTATTCTAGAATTCAGTAGTTCTGGAGCTGACCAGTAGGCTTCTCCAGCATTTCTCTCTGCATATGCTTGTGTGTACAGGCGTATTTGTATGTACCTGTGCATACATGGCAGTGTTGTGCTAGCTAAGTAGGCTAGACTGGCTAGCTGGCCAGTGGTCAGGTATGATCCTAATCTCCTTTCCCAGCCCTGGGACTGTAAATGTAGGCCTCTGTCCAGCTTGTTACACATGGCCAGGAGATTGAACTTCTCTGCCAAAGCCTGCACATGAGCAGTAGTTTATCAGATTTCATTGTTTCTTGAAAAGAATCCAAGGCCGTTCTAAGTCACGGAATCTCCAGTGGGAGTGCCACCCCTCTGGGAGAGAGGACTGCTGTCAGCAGTGTTTGGAGCAGGAATGATGAGGTGGGAAGCTGGTGATCAGAGGGCATGGGTCCATTGTTCAAGTGAGAACTGGGGACTGGAAGAAACCAGGTGTGCTAAGTGTATACTTGTATATCTTGTGGCTACTCTACTGTTGAAGATGAACAGTTGAGAAGCTGAGAAAAACAGCACTGCGCAGTGTGGTGTGGCTTCTGTAATCGTGCTATGTGGATGCAAATATTGGCAGTAATGGAGTCTCTTATCACTATCGTTTTAGACAGGGAAAGAAACAGAGTGACATTGGCTTGGTGCCAGCCTGTGAGCCAGAACTTCTTATTGTCTCTGGCTGACCAGGAGTGGCCACAGGGGAAGAAAATGCGTATGTAGGCTGAACTGACAGGCTGAAAGGGAAAGTGTGTAGAGGCCAGGCATAGAACCCTGTGGGTTTCTCAGTTTTTGCTTTGCAGAAAAGAGATGTAGGAATTTGTTACTAGAAACTGAAATGAACAGAAATTAGCAGCAAGAGCTAGCTAGCCTGTGCCAAGGCTGCTGTTAGGAGGGGTGAGACCATACTGGAGACAGGTAGGAAGGGCAGGTGCAGTTCACTGCTTCCCACAGTCGTCTTCCTCCCCATCAGCAGGTGGGTGTGGTGGATGTGCTGTGCTGTCACTGCTGGATTGCAGTGACGGAGAAGTGGGTGCTCTTTCTTTCCCTTTTCTTCCAGTTGTAGCGTCAAGTCTGAAGGCTGGAGGTCTTATGGGGTAGTAGACATAGGTTCAGGGGATCTAGAGTCTCTAAGGTAGGGTAGGCTGTTCTGGAGATAGCCAAGTTGGGAAAGAGCTTGCTTGCTGGGTCTTGCTACTTAGCTAGTTCCTGCTTCTGCAAGCGTGAGGCCCTGAGGTAGGGTACAGGTGACTCCTGGGCTCACTGCTCAGCTAGCCTCACCTAAGCAGGAAGCCCCAGGGCTCAGATACACTGTCTCAGAAAAACCAGGTGACAGTGCATAAGGAATAACACTCAAGGTTACTCTCTGGCCTCCACACAAGAGTATATCCCTGGGCGCCTGCACACACCCCTAGAACTCGGCACCCCACCCCCACACCACATTAACACACACCTGCTCTCTAAGTAAACAAACAGGTTCCAGATGGAAGAAAGGTGTGCACCAAACAGGAACATGCCACAGTGGACTGTAATTTTGTCTGAAGCTACTGAAAATTTGGGGTTAAGCAGCGAATGGTGTCACAGCTGTAAGCCATTGAGTAGATGAAGTGTTTGAGATCCTAAGAATAGCTGTAAGAATGGTGATGCTGAGATGCTGCTGATACATCATACAGAGTCTGTGTCGTGAACTCTGTGAGAGCCAGTGGCCAACCTGAGATGCCTGTGAGGATGCAGAGGATAGTCCTCGAGTCTGCATTTAGATGAATACTGAGGGTATCCATGCCCATGAAAGTTTTATCTTGTATGCAGACATTACCATAAGAACTAGGAAGAGAGCAAAACTAAAACTAGAAGAGTTCTCTTAAAACAGAATTTCCCAACTTGGCACACAGTATTTCAGCTAGGTAATGTTTTGGTTATGAGTTCCTGTTGTTAGAGAAGGGATTACCCCATCCCGGTACCCACTAGATTCCAGGAATACTTCTCATAATTGTAACAGCTAGAAAATGTTTCAAGACATTGCTAAATGTCCCCTGGGGTAGTAGAGACACTACCTTAAAGACAGAGTGAACCTGTAGAAAAGGCATTTTAAGCTACAGAGAATCACTATCTTTAGTTAAAGAGCTTTTCCTTCTGTTAGGGAATAGATGGGGGTTCATAGGAGGTTGTTTATGTATGTGGAGTGAAGGAAATTTGTATTGTTTTTGTAAGGATCATAGTTTCTGTTGGATTTTTATGATATTTTTCCTTTTGATACAGGATCTCTTTGTTGAGCTGTGGCTGGCCTGGAGCTAGCTCACTGTGTAGTCTAGGCAGGCCCTGAACCTCATGTGATCCTTTGTTCATGTGCCACCATGTCTAACTGCTGTGGAGTCTTGGCCCAGTCTTAGTTCTATCAGTTTCATATTTAAAATCTTCCTCCAAACAGCGAGAAAGCTACCAGTTAGCTGAGCCCAAATGAAGACATCCCTGAAATTTTTCCTTTTTTCTTTATTTCTCCTCCTAATTATGGGTGCTTTGTATTTCCTATATAAACACATTTTGTTGTTTACAAATGATAAAAGCAAGTAATGTTGATACTATGACTATGTAAATATCATTTAAGTCTGGGTCAGGTAGTATGCAGAGAGTATGATTCCTTTTCTGTAGATTTTATTATGTAGCTCCTGAGTTATTAAAAAAAAAATAACAGTTGATAATACCAAGGTTCTGACTGTTGAATTTTGTAAAAGTTTGGGTAGGGCTTTGTTTCCCTTCTTTTTCCTTGTCCCCCTCGTCTTCTCCACACTGCCTCCTCTCTCCCGCCATTGCCCGTTCTACTGTGCTCTCAGTCTGAGCCGGCAGCCTCTAGAGGAGGCAGTTTGCCTTTTAGGTCTCTTCCTATAACTTTCTTCTGTTATACTGTTTTGTTTGTTTCCAGACAGGGTCTCACACTGTAGCCCAGGCTTAGCCCAGCCAACCCCAAATTTACAGCAGTCCTTCTGCCCCCAGCCTCTTCAGTGCTAGGAATGAGCCAGCATGTCCAGCCCTCATTTTAAAACTCTTTAATTGGATAGCATAACTTCCTTTTGCCCCTATAGTCTTGTGAAAGTGTGAAAGTATACATTCTCTGGTGTGTGTGTGGTGTGTGGTGTGTGGTGTGTGGTGTGTGGTGTGTGGTGTGTGTGTGTCCCCATGTCTAGAGGATGAGTGTTAGGAGTCCTGAATTATTGCTCTTCAACTTTTGCCCTTGAGACAGGGTGTCACTGAACCTGGATCTTGCTATTTTTCATGTTAGTCTGGCTAGCTAGCAGTTCCCAGTGATCTTCCTGTCTCAGGGCCCTTCAACCCTGGGATTACTGGCCACACCATCTGGCTTTTTTGGGTGCTGAGGATACAAATTTAGGTTCTTATGCTTGCTCAGCAAGTGTTCTTTCCTATTGAGCCCCGTCCTCCGCTCACTTTTGTTCTTTCTGAGACAGGGAATTATGTAGCCCACACTTTCCTTGAATTCACTTTACAGTTAAGGATGACTGTTACCTTTTTGTAAGAATATAATGTTAGAATCTAGCTGCTGCTCTGGCCATAGGCACAATTTACAGCCTTTCCCCCTTTCACAGATAGCAACAGGGACCCTATTGAGACATTTTCTGTGAGGCTCAAGCTAACAGACTCCCAGGTGCCAAGATCTTTTACCTGGGGAATGAGTTTACATCGAAGGGCGGTTGTTTTGGTGGTGACACATCCTATATCCAGCTCTCTTCCCTGCCTCTTGCCTGGAAATCAGAGAGCTTGACTATAGACTTGTGTTTTCAAACCACCACATCCTGAGAAAGGAGTAATATTATACACAGTTGCCACTACAGTCGGAATTATAGGTATTTTCCAACTTTCTGAAATGTCTGTCTACTGCGTCCTAGGTGATGTTCTGTCTTCATTTCCCTGCTTGTTTGTAGGATTTTCTTAGAATGATTCTGCTTGTCTTATTTTTACTTTCCTACTTGTGATTCTTATTCTGTCTTTAGACATTTAGAGGCTCCCCTTTGCCTCCATTCCTAGCATTTCTCCCCCACTCCCCTCAACAAATTTTGTTTTCTATTTAAGTTGTACTAGCATCCACAACTGTCCCCCTTGGTCGGTTTTTGTCACATGCTTAGTTTTCCATTAGATGTGTGGTGACTGTTGGTTGACCCAGAGTTTGCCAGGGCTGGATGTCCTCCCCCAGATTTTCCTTCGAGCAGGAGTTGTGGATGATGGAGCGTTGGAGATCAGAGCAGTCAGTAGACTCTGTCCTTTAACTGGCTTTGTTTTAGGTTAAGTGGGAGGTAACTAGCTACTGGGGCTGTAGGCCCTTTAAATGACAGACAGTTTTACTTGGCATCTGTATCCCTGCCTAACTTTCATTTTCTCTTTGGAGAAAAAATACCGGAATTAAAGAAAGCAAAAAAACCAAACCAAAACCAAAAAACCCCCCAAAACGTCGGCTCAGTGGGTTTATTGGTTCCAAAGCACATGTGAAGTCTGGGTTTAATCCCCAGGGTCACCAAAACCAAATAGACTTATCATTTCTGAGGAAAAACTGCTTTGAACCTACAGATTTAATCGTGGTTGCTTGATTTATTCAGTATGTTAAATAGTAAGGTATTACTGATTGGTTATTTTGTAGAATGTTGTAACTCACGAGAGTAGTTGCTTCAAACTTTTCAACTGAAATTAGTCATTTTGTGATTTTAATTAGATGTAGGAGATACATCCTTGCCAAAATATTCACAAGGGCAAATGAAATGGCCCAGTGAATAAAAGAGTCCACTGTGTAAGTCTGCCCGCTTGGGTTTGATCCCTAGGACACAACAGTGGAGAGAGAGAAATGACTCCCGAAAGTTGACCTCTGACAAATACCTTGCTGCTCTGACACCCAAGTCACACATAAAATAGTAATACAATGGAAAAAAAGTCACTAAACTTTTTCTAACTTTAGGATTGATCAGAATTTCTTTTAGGAATAGATTTTCAGTATAAATCATCTCCATTGTTGCTTATTTTTGGTAGCTATTCTTAATTTGAACAGTAGAAGTTGTGTTGTTTTTTCAGAGACCTTTTTTTGAGTTGGTATATGGAAGTGTAATTAAGTATCTTGTTTACTTACATTATAAATTAAAAATAATGAGTACTTTGGTTGTAGTAATTTATACCTAGAACTAAAACCAAGGAACATCAAGGCCAGAGCTAGGTAGGTATTCAACTACACACTTTTCTTTTATAGCCAAGTTAAAAAGCCATTCTAAATCTTCGTTAAATCTGAAGGAATTCTTTTCGGAAATAGAATATCAGTGATAAAATTATATAAGACTCTTTTGAAATAAGATTAGATCTTGCATTTTAAGCTTTGACTATTAATAGATTTTCAGCTTAAGTATGGATGTGAATTTGCACTTGTGGGAAGCTGGGTAGTCCATTAAGTTTATTATAACTGTGTGCCATACTTAATGAATGAGAAGCACATTTATCTTTTCTAGTTCAAGTTAAAACAAGGTTAATAGTTTCTTAGAAAAAAACATTCAGGAAGATATAATAAATACATAGAATCAGGTAGATTTTAACTATAATTTAAAATATACATCATTTATAACATTTAAACATTTAATATATAGAACTAAATTGTTAGGATGAGTTTATAGCAGCAAAGGTGTGAGCACAATCCTTAAGGAAGACTGGGGTTACTCTTTGAGACCTCTGTGATAAGCCCAAGGGTTCTATTATTTCAAATACACTAGGAAACAGTGCCTTTGAACAGACATACAAGGAAGATAAGGATCCTGTCAGGAGTGCATTATCTTTCTAGATGACGAGTGACCTTGACTTAGTTACTCTAGGTCTTAGTAAGAAAGCACATGGGAACAGGTGGCTTTTAGGATTCATTTGAGGAAGAATTTTTTAGAGATTAGAATCCATTCAGGAAATGTGGTATAGAGCATGATTCTTATAAGAATTTTGGAGTAAATGACATCGCCAAAACAAATGGACTTCCTTGCGTTTTTGTAAACTCCATGTGAGCACTTGGTCATGTAGCTGCTGAAGGGTCAAGTGAGGAGTTGAACCATGATCTAGTTTGTTCTGGGGCCATGTTCTGTTTATTTTGCCACACAGCTTTCCTGAGCCTTGTTGTTATATTAGACTGTCACAAGGGCAGATGAAATGGCCCAGTGAACAATTTTATTCTTAAACATTGTTCCATCTCTTGTAATAAGCTGGTTTTGTGTTTCAGCATGACACTTGGGAAAACTAGAAGTCATATATCAGACCTGTTTATGGCTTGCGACCAAAGAACAGATATGACTAGCTTTTAAATAGATCAACCAGAACTTATGTGTAGGAGGTGATCAGTGAGTTCAAAGTTATCTTGTATTTACTTCAGTAATAACATTGTTCAAAAACATATCTAGGGCCCCTGGTTCCCCTTACCCCAACATAGGGTCCTATTTAATCCAGGCTGGCCTTGAACTTGCTAATAGCCAAGCCTGACCACTACCTTCCAAGGTACATGTGCATATATATGCCACTGTGCCCAGACTTTCTATCAATCTTATTTTAGTGCTTTTGACCTCATTGTTTATTTTAACATATATTCTGTGTGGTAAATTAGGTCTTTTGGGAATTAGTTTGATTTTTTTGGGGAAAAAAAACCAACCTCATTCTAAACCAAACCACTGTTACTTACAAAACAAAACGATAATTGTCTGTTTTAGTCAAACATAAACAGTGATTAGAGGAAGAAAACATTCTTGTGTCACTTACTAGTTGATGAGAAAAGAGTAGTTTCAAATTTCCTTTGTGCACTGGCAGCTTGAATAGTCTCTAGAACTGAAAAGTCTGGCTGGGCATGGTGGGTCTTGCCTGTAATAGCACATTCAGGGGTAGAGAGAAGAGTGTCAGGAATCACCGAGGCCATCCTGGTCACATAAAACCTGTCTCAGCAAACAAAACAAAATGTTAGCTACTCTGCATGGAGGTGACTTTGTGTTTTGTTTTGTCGTGTCTTGTAAGCAGGGTCCCATATACACCTGGCTGGTCTCAACTTGTTGTATAGCCTTGAACTGATTCTCCTGTCCCCCCTCCCCCAGGTGCTGATAAGACCGGTTATAGGTCTGCATCTTTATGTCTGGCTCGAGGTAACCTCTGTATGGATATCAATTCTGCCGTATTAGTTAAAATTATAACCTGATATTGCATTGTTAGTTGCTTCCTGTTGAGGTTGATGCTATGCTGATCTGGCAGTGTACTTTGGAGAAATAAGTTAGTGAATGAATTCTTTCCATTTTAAATATTGTCAGATTGTGCAGAACAGTTTGCAGAAGTTTGCATGTTAATTACTGGTTAAATATAACTAGTGTTATATAAGTGTTGATTGTCTGTGGCTCAGTATAAATCCAAGCAGCTACCCCATGTGAGTGCACTCTAATGCAGTCGTACATGGCAGTTGAATTTTATCCTAGGAACGTTAGATAGAATGTAGGTTGGGGTTGCTGATGAGTTGGTGGAGTGCATGCCGGAAGCCCTGTTCAGTCCTCAGCGCTGCAGAAACCAGGCCTGCGGCGCATGCGTGCCTGCATAAGGAGGTAGACGAGGAAGATGAGAAGCTCCAAGTCATGTGTGGCAGGACAGCAGGGTGCAGGTTAGCTTTAGCTGTCTCAGACCTACTTGAAAGCTAACAAAACCCAGACAACAACCCCCTTAGACTTAAGGTCACATTATCCCTAACTGCCTGGGATTTGACTGTCAGTAGTCCACTAAGTTCAGGCAATAATGATAAACAGACATGGGTACAGAGGAGTCTGTGGTGTCATTCTACCTTCTGAAGGTGTCATCTTCCCCTAAAACTTCCAAATGGTTGAGTTTAATGATGTGTCCTCATTTCTAAGGATTAAAAGATAATGAAAATGTCTATAGTACCTTTCTATTTTTGTTTTATATCTGTTTTTACCAATTTATTTGTTACTTTTTGAAACAGGGATTTGTTTCTGTAAGTCAGAATGGTCAGGAACTATTGTGGCACACTCTGGCACAGGCCGGCACTAAACCACTGCAGTCCTTTCTCGGCCTTTTGACTTTGTAATCTCTGTTGTGGAAATTCCTAATAGGAAGGAGTATAAGATGCCGTAAGGATTTGCTGACCCAAGGGATGAAGGGATCCAAAGAAACTGACATGAACTGAAGGGGGAAAAAAAACGTATTTCTGGCAGGAACTTTTTCTTTGCTAGGAACTGAAAGAATTCACTGTACCTGGGAGATATGTGTTAAAAGAATGGGTATCAGAGAGTTAATATTGAGGGAAAGGATTAGATCGTCAGAGGCATGAGACCATCTAAGAATTTAATAAGAGTTCTGTCTACCTTCTGACACCTAGCTCCTAGGCACCAAAGCAAGATAACATGTACCCCAGTAGACCAGGCTGCTCACAGATTTTTCATGTAGTCAAGGGTGACTTTGACTTTTTTTGAGGAGTGGGTAGAAGGGTGACAGGGTGTTAGTTACTATGTAGTCCTAGCTGGCCTAGAACTTGATGTGTAGACCAGCTTGCCCAGGAAGCTGTCTCGGCCTCCAAAGTGCTGTGTTTAAAGATGTGTACCTTACCCCTGGCTACCTTGAGTTCTTGCCTCTGACTCGTCTGATATTGCAGATGTGTATTGCCAAGCCCACCTTAAGAGTTGTGATTACTGTTTTAAGATTTCCTGGGTTCACGAGCCCATGTTTATATTGTACCTGTGAACTGCCTTGGTGTGGAGCTGGTGTGTTGCTGGGGTACCCTTCATGGCCTTCCAGGCTGGTTAGACCCTTAGCTGTTTTTGAGTGAGCATATGTTCAGGGACCAGCATATCCTGTAGCTTGCTGTGCCTGGAGGAGCACTTGCATGTCCTCCACTTCAAACTCTGGCGTGAACATCCAGAGATCAAGATACACGTGTGGGAGATGCTGGCACACTGATACTGGAGGTGTGTGAGGAACAGTGCTGTGAGGAGGGGAAGCCTTCCCCCTGGTAATGAACTATCTGGACTGCTCCCTGCCTGCCCTGCATCCCTACTACGAAAATCAGTTATAGCTCATTGGTATAAGTTGCCTGTTGGTGTCCTCCAAGCTGCGTAAGACCACACACACATCAAGCAGTAGCTCCCTGTCAGTTGTGGGAAGGTATTTGCAGCTCAAATAGTACCTGGCTGCTGCAGTTGCATCTGATTTCCTGGCCTTGTTTCTATAAGATTCTGTCCAGTGACTGACAGACCTTGGTCAGAAAGCACACCAGACCTTTTTTGGCCCTCTGTCATACTGATTACACCTTTGCCATGTTTTGGCCATCCCTGATTGCAATAGGCTGCAGAGCAAGGCCTAGATGCTTGCTGCACATCTAGGAACAAGTTCATAGAGAGCTGTTAACAGGGATCATAGACAATGGAGTGGACTGCCTCTGGACTTGTCAAGGGCAGATTGAAGCTGCATTCAGGGAAAGTCTGAGGAAAGCTGCCTAGATTATTCCTAGTCCAGTGCTCAAAGCCCTTCACAACTCCAGGAGGTAGGGGCTCAGCCATACCAGCATTCCCATAGACATTACAGCCATCCAACAGTAGTCCTGGATAGGGTCCTTCTAGTGGCCACCAAATACAGGAGGGGTCCCTGCCACCTGCTCCCTGCCTCTAGGAAGAATCTGTACCCCATTTGAAGCCTGGATGGGACTCATCTCTCAAAAGCCCTAAGACGTTCTGCCTATCCCTACAGTGTGCACTGAGGACCTGGTTAGCCTCGTCGGAATCTTTATGACCAGTCAAATATTCTTCCACCTTCAACTAGTCAGCTCGGCTCTCCCATCTCTAGCTCAGGCTAGGTCAGATTGGTCAGACAAGTCAATTCTTCTCTGTTTGGAACACTCATCTTCTCAACAGCCAAAACATTCCAGTGCCTTCCAGAGGTCCTTTCTAAGGTTACTAAATTTAGATCAGTATCCTCCAGGTCTCTTGATAGACATGCATGGGGAACCAGCGTAGATAGTGAAAGTGGTTCTGATTCATCTTAAAGATTTTAAACCTGGGTCCCAGAAGCTTAAAGGACTGTGTTCTGCCATAGGAACTGAGTATGGTTTCCAGCACCCAAGTCAGGCAGCTTATTACGGCCTGTAACTTCAATTCCAGATGATCCAAAACCGTTTGAACTTTGGGCCTCCTACACACACAAACAATTAAAAATAAAAGTAAGTCTTTAAAAGAAAGATTTTGAATTCTTGCTGTAGGCCTTTTGATGTATGTTTTGTTTTGTTTTTCTTTTCTTTTCTTTCTTTTTTTCTTTTTTAACTCCAAGACAGTCTTTCTGTGTATCTCTAGCTATCTTGGACTCGATCAAGGCTAGCATCAAACTCACAGATCTCTCCTGCCTCTGTCTCCCAAGTACTGGGATTAAAGGTGTTCACCACCAGGCATGGCTTTGATGTATTTTTTCAATTATTATTTATTGTATGTATATGAGTGCTCTATTTGCATGCCAGACGAGCGTATCAGAACTTGTTATAAATGGTTGTAAGGCACCATGTGGTCATAGGCAATTGAACTCAGGAAGGACCTCTGGAAGAGATCCTGAAGTGCTCTTAACCACTGAGCCATCTTTCCAGTCCCTGATACATGATTTTTTTTTTCCAAATACAAGTTTTAGGCTGGTGCCAAGGACTGAAAATACCTGCATGAAAACAGTAGTTTAAAAGAGAAGAGAGTAAAGATAGCCCAGAAACTGGTCAGAGTCATGTAATCCCAGCACTTGAAGGTTGAGGCCAGCTTCTGGGCTACCTGGTGAACTTCAGTTTAGAAGGTCAGGGAAGTCTGTAAAGAATGGAGAGGCAAAATGAGCATTAGAGATTTGGTAATACATGATCTTTGTGCGAGTAGTGAAAAAATTAGAAGGATGGGTGCCATTTTTCCATGCATTCGAAGGAAGTTGGAAGAAAACATAGTTTTCTCATTTAAGATACCTTTACTCTTTAAACTATGACCACAAGAGTAAATAACCTTGAAGACTTGTCGTTGCAAGAGTCTGTTGTCACCTGTTGTGCTTCGAGTATCGTCTGTTTCTTCCAAAATGCATGTTGAAGTGTGGTCGTGTGTGAAAGAGAGGTGCTGGGACATTTCAGAGACTGGTAGAAGTGATTGATATCTTTCTCAGGAAAGCAGATTTATTCTCCTCCGTGGCTGGTCACAAAGCTGCCCTCCCCACTTCTCTCTGTGCATGTCCACTTGCCCTTGCGGTGATGCTATCCACTGTCACCACACTTGATACCTGACTGTGGACTTCTCTAATTAACTTTCCTTTAATGATCAGTTGCATGCAACACAATTGTTATATACCAGCATGCACTAATAAAAGCCAGTAGCTATGGAGACTGGTTCTTTGGCCACCAGATCTTTTGGATCATCTGATGAGCTTGTTCGTCATTGTCTTCACCAGCCTTCCAGATGTGGTATAACAATATTTAAAGGTACAGAGATGATTCAGGTAGGGCTATGTGGCCTGCCGAAAATGCTTCTTTAACATGAGTAAAGCCAGTTTAATAAACATGCCATAGGTGATACAGGCCTGTAATCCCCAACTCTAGGATGATGGAAGCAGGAAGATCAGGAATTAAAGATCACCGTCAGCTACATGAGACCCTGTCTCAAAAAACATTTGAATAACAGATATCTATATATCTATATTTATATCTATATGATTACAAAACTTATTTAAATATATCTAATAATTCAAACCCTTTTAAAATTATTCTAATGTGTTAGAACAATTCTAATAAAGGTTATGCTGTCTTTTAAAACGATCACTAAAGGGATAAAAATCAAACCAGGGTCTCTTGTGTCCCAGGCTATGAACTGCTGATACTCCTGTTTGGACTCCTGCATGTGAATGTGGGTTACAGGTATGGTATGGGTCACATTTTACTGAGGTTGTGATAGTCATAAGGGAAGCAACTTTTAAAGATTACTTATTTTATTTTGTTTGTGAGATGGTCTCACTCTGATTCTCAGGCTAACCTTGAACTAAAGCAGTTAGCCTCCCTCATGTTACCACATTTAACATGAACTAATAAAATCCAGTAGCTATGGAGACTGGCTCTTTGGCCACCAGACTATCTGAAATGGTGTTAAGAGCTTCAGTTGCTCTTCCTCCTTTTCAGTTTTTCTATGAACACAGCAAATGCATGCACATGTTTGTTTGTGAGTATTTTAGAAGCACAACTAGAGCTGTGTTATAATGGTAGGTTTTCAGTTTTCCCACTAATCAGTCTTGTTAGTAAGTCCTCATACTGAGTTTTGTTTTAAAGCATTAGCTCAATACTAAAGAGTCTTAGGGCCTGGCCTCCTGCCCAGTGGTTTGGGCAGATGATGTAGTCATTCTGTGCTTGGCTCCTTCATCTGTAAAATAATATGGTGTCGAAGGGCTGATTTGAAGTTTCCTAACAGCTCTGAAATGCTATTGAGGAATGCTAGGGTTTTAAAGGGCAGGCAGTTCATTGCATTATATATAGAAAGTGATTATCTCAATCCAGCTATGAACACTTAACGGGATGAACTCTTGGCAAGTTAAAAATGATGTCAGAGAGGGGTAGGGGGCAGAGTGGATGTCAGAAACTAGATTCAAAACCACCATTTCTTGTTTCCTAGTGTAACCAGTAGGTGGGTCTGCTACTTTCAAGATAACAATGACCTAAGACTGGAAAAAATAACTTCCCTGAAGCTTGTGGTGGTTGTATTTGTGTGTGTGTCACTTGGAGCAGGGAACATTATTTTGGTTAGTATCTCATGTAGCCCAGGCTGGCTTTGAATTCTCTATGTTGTCCAGGCTGGTCTTGAATTCTTAATCCTCCTGCCTCTATCTCCTAGATGTTGGGATTATAGCCATGGACTCTATGCTTGAATTTTTTTTCTTGTTTTTTTTTTTTTTTGTTTTTTATTTTTTATTTTCTGTTTTGTTTCAAGACAGGGTTTCTCTGTGTAGTCCTGGTTGTCCTGGAACCCAACTCTGTAGACCAGGCTGGCCTCGAACTCAGAAATCCGCCTGCCTCTGCCTCCCAAGTGCTGGGGTTAAAGGTGTGCGCCACCACTGCCCAGCTTGAATATATTTTTGATTGAAAATGTAAGTAACATTTTTGGGGGTGTTGAGAGTGTTTTGCTTTCTTTTGAGAATTAGGTCATCATTTTACAGTGAGTGCCTTGGAAAAGCTGCGTGGGGGCTGAGGCATTAGAGCCACTGATAGAAAGTTAGGGTGTGCCTTTCTACTCTGCCTTCTGCCCGGACATTATTTAGAGACATCAGAGCCACTGATAGAAAGTTAGGGTGTGCCTTTCTACTCTGCCTTCTGCCTGGACATTATCTAGAGACATCAGAGCCACTGATAGAAAGTTAGGGTGTGCCTTTCTACTCTGCCTTCTGCCTGAATATTACTTGGCAAGCTTGCTTGGGAAAGGCAATCTTAGCTTTAAGAATTGTTGGATGAAGGTGTTGTTTTTGAATTGCCGTTACTAGTTTATTATTATTAATTATATGCTCTTAAAGCAGAACTTTGGGGCTGAGGGTGGGGTACATACCTATAGTCTTAGCATTTGGGGGCATTGTGTCTGCAGGAGGATCAGGAGTTTAAGTTCATGCTTGGCTGTATAAGGAGGTTGAAGTCAGCCTGCACTATATGAGACTGTCTCAAACACTGACGCAAACAAAAGGTAGGTTGTGGATTTTTGCCTTTTGTGTTATAAATTGTTGACTGTTATTTCCTTGTAGTTTTTAAATTTTTGTCTGCTCTTAAGTTTTTATCTTTGTTCTTAGTTTTCCCTGTACAGTTATATGTGTGTGTGCATACGTGTGCACACATACGTGCACATGTGGAAATCAGAGGATACCTTGCAGGAGTCGGTTTTCTTCTACCATGTGGGTCCTGGGCCAGGGTTGGGAGCAAATGCCTTTATCCGCTGAGCCCTCTCACAGGCCCAGTTAGTTTTGCATTTTTCTTCCTTGTCCATATGTTCTTTGCCCTCTATCTCCCATGCTGTATATCGTTGGTTGTTTTCTCTGCTTTTTCGTGTGCTTGTTTTGGTGTAGAGAGAGCACGCAAGGCCTTCTGGAGGCTAGGCAGGCACTCCACCTTCTGAGCTTTACATCTTCAGCCGCTGCACACTGTCTTAGTTAGGGTGTACTGCTGTGAGCAGACACCGTGACCAAGGCAGGCTGGCTAACAGCTTCAGAGGTTCAGTCCATTATCACCAAGGTAGAAACATGGCAGCGTCCAGGTAGACATGGTGCAGGAGGAGCTGAAAGTTCTACATCTTCATCTGAACTCCTTTTCAGACATCCAGGCTGGGATCTTAAAGCCCACACCCACAGAGACACACATACTCCAACAAGGCCACACCTCCTGATAGTGTCACTCCCGGGCCCAAGCATATACAAGCCATCACATATACTTTATTTTTAATTTGAATTCAGCACCCCTCCCCCATACAATTTTTCTGTGTGGATAATGATAACTGAGGAAACTAATGCCTATAGGAGGGGCTTATGCAAGGAGAGCTTTAATTTAAACTTCCTTTCCCACAAGCCAGTCAACGTTCTAGCATGGAAGGGGAAGGGGTTCATGAGCTGGCATCTTTAACCAAGTAGCTGCGGACACTTGATAGGTTCTAGGAGAGAGAGAGTCAGTTTTCTTTAAGGGTGGGACCCTGGTAAGTACATCATACTTCAGCCGATAGTCTCACACCTATTAGTATACAGGGAACACAAACGGAACAGGGTGGGTCACTCAGGCTTGGGAGGTGGGAAGTGATCTGGGAGTAGTTGGAGAAAGGTGAAAGGTGAAGAGAAGCAAAATACATTGTATGAGATTCTCAGAGAATTAATAGATTAAAAAGATTTTCTTTTAAAAATATATTCCTTTTTTGAATACTCCTGGCTGTTGAGTAGCATGTTTCTTCCTTTAACAAAAAAAAAAAAAAAAAAAAAAGATTTATTTTTAGTATAATGTTCTGTATGCTATGCGTGTATGCCTGCACACCAGAAGAGGGCACCAGATTTCATCATAGATAGCTTCTGGGAATTGAACTCAGAACCTCTGGAAGAGCAGCAAGTTCTCTTAACCTCTGAGCCATCTCTCCAGCCCTGAGTAGCATGCTTCTAAGATGAATACAAAATATATTTTCTACCCTAAACAAGAAATTCAGAGTATTTTTCTCTTCTACTAATTTATAGCTGCTTTTGGCATTTCTTGTAAGAGTTTTTTTTTAAAATTCCCTTTTAAGTTGTTAAACTCATCCTCAAAGCTTGAGGTATGTTAATAGATGTTCCATGCAAATTTTACAACTCTAATCTCCCATAATAAAGCCTTCAATAGGATTGCAGTGTATGGCCTCCCATCCTGTGTTAATCATTCTTGAAGGCATTGGTTTAAAAATTTCCTAAGCCTCATTTAAAAAATACTGTCCATAGCAGTATTAACCTCTGTTTTTAAATTTTAAAATTTACATTACTGATTTATTTTGTGTATATGGGTGTAGGGTAAGCATAGGTCAAACTGTTTCAGAAGACAATTTGAATAGTTGGTTCTTAGATTCTACTACCATGTGCGGCACATGGGATTGAAGTTAGGTCATCAAACCAAGCAGCAGGTAGGTACCTTTACTTGCTGAACTGTCTCACTTGGCAACATAAGCCCCTTGAAATCTCAGCAGCAAATACCCCCAAAGACTGGGATTATGCTTACATAGTATAACTTGCTAAACTTAAAAAAGTAATTTATGTTTCTTAAGAGTGATAAATTCTTTAAAAAATGTTTTATGCCTTAGAATTCTATCATGGAAAACATAAAGGAGAAATCATGTATAATTCTGTACAACATCGCACATAATGTGTGTGTGTGTAAATATGTAGTTCAGGTGTGTGTGTGTGTGTGTGAGAATATCTAGTCTAGGAGAGAGAAAACATTCTTTAAGGCTTCTCCCTCTGCTCTACTCTCCCCAGGGCCTGTAACTGGGTGTGGCTGTTAGAGACAGGGCTGATAAAACCTTTGTTTTCTACACCTTTTCACCGAAAGAGTTACTATTGCTGTGATGAAACACCATGGCCAAAAGCAAACTGGGAATAAAGGCTTTATTTCTCTCACAGTCCGTATTAACAGTTTATCATCCAAAGCAGTGAGGGCCGGAACTCAGGCAGGGCAGGAACCTGGAAGCAGGAGCTGGTGCAGAGGCCATGGAGGATGCTGCTTACTGGCTTGCTCCTCATGGCTTCCTCAGCCTGCTTTCTAATAGGAACAACCAGCCCAGGGATGGTACCACTCACAGTGGTCTGGGCCCTGCCCCATCAATCACTAATTAAGAAAATGCCCTATCGGTGTGTGAACATCCTCATCTTCTGAAGGCATCTTCTCAATTGAGGTTCCTCCTCTCAGATGGCTTTAACTGGTGTCAAGTTGACATGAAACCAGCCAGGCAAAGACTTAATCTTGTAGCTTTGCTTCCTGCAATAGCTCCCCTGCTTTGTTTGAAGGCCGACATTATTGATCTGTCAAGTTTCATTTCTCTCTCACCGTGTGTCTCTCATCACACATTATTCTTAGGCTGAGAATGAAATGGCTCACAATTTTAACTAGGTATTTTAGCTGTCCTTTCGAAAGGACACTTTCTAAATAAAATGTAGAAAAGAATTACTATCGTACGTACGGAATCCCAATGAAACCCTGTTAGTTTGAATATTATAAGAAGAACAAATCTGTATTCTTTCATCAGTTTTACATTTGAACATGGCCATGACTGAGAAGTAATCATTAAAATGAACGAATAAAAAATTTTTCAAAATGAAAGTTTTTTTTGTTTTTTTTTTTTTAACACACCTGTAATCCCAGCTCTTGGGTTGCCAAGGCAGGTGGATCTTGAAAAAGCCAGGCCAGCTTGAGATACATGAGGAGTTTAAAGCCAGTGTGAGATGCATATCAATACTGTCTCAGAAATCCCTCTCTCTCTCTCCCCCCCCCTCCCTCCCTCCCTCCCTCCCTCCCTCTCTCTCTCTCTCTCTCTCTCTCTCTCTCTCTCTCACACACACACACACACACACACACACACACACACAAAGAATTATGACATTATTCATAGTAGGTTTCTTGAAGTATATTGTAAGTCATGAGATCATTGCTTTATTTAATTTTTAATTTTTACTTATTTATAAACAGAGTGTCCTGTAGCCTAGATTGTTCTTGGGTTTTCTCTGTAAGAAAGTTATCTGTGGCCTTAAATTCCTGATCTTTTGCCTCAGTGCTGGGATCACAGGCATGTGACACCATGCCTGAAAAGTTTTCTGAGGGAGAGTTTTTATATCTTGATTTCCAAATGAACTGAATTGAGATTCTGGAAAACTGTAAAGGCTTTCAAAGTTCCTGTATCACATGATGACAGATGCACAGCAGGTCCATATGCTATGGGTCTATTATTATAGTTAAATCATTATTTTTGCTTTAGAGAAGGGGTATGGTTGAGTTCCAAGAGTAAACTGGTGAATATGGATATTCACATTGTTTTCAACAGGAAGAGCTCTCTCAGTTGACTCTGTGTCTCATACATACAACATTCCATCCCCTAGATGAAGAAGCTACAATTTTGGATGTTACTGTGAAATTCAACTGGTTATTTGCATCAGATGGAAAGACACTCTGATTTTTTTTCTCCCATATATGGACTTGATGCCATAGGCACACTAATTCTGCCATCTCCTCATGACTGCTCCTTTCCGCCTCCGTGCTTCTGCACAGCGCCAGTCCTTCTACCTGCCCGACCCTCCACCTGCCCACCCTCCACCTGCCGTATACTCCCTTCTTTTTTTCTCCTTTCAAAACTTTCGTCCAAAATTATTTCCACTAGAAAGCCTTCATCATTTCCTCCATGTAACTCTCACTGTCTTTGCTTTACCTTAATACAGACATGGAATTTAATACTGTTTGTTGTGTTGCTGTGAGTTGCCAGCACCCATGCAGTGTTAAGATGAACTGCCCCATCTAATTGTCACAGCTGCTCTGTGATTTCCATGTCACAGACAGGGCAACAGAGCACATGGACTTTCTCATTTACCACATGCATTTCTTAAGACATACTCTTAGGTTTGGCTGTGCTAGAATTTGAATATTCCCCTATCATTTTAAAGGTGAGTGTGTGTGTGTGCATTGAGACAAGATCTCACTGTGTTGCCCAGGCTGGCCTTAGTTCACTGACAGTCTATAGGCTGGCCTCAAAGTCATGATGATCCTCCTGTCTCAGCCTTCGAAGTGCTGGACTTAGAAATATGTACAGAATGCCCAGTAGCATTGCTTAGAGTAGTATAGTCTTGCCTTTCTCTCTCTTTCTCTGTAACTGTTCTCATATGTTAAAGCACAGCTTCAACCCTCCAGAATACTTTGTTCAGGTATGGTGTGCATGAAATTTAAAAAAAAAAAAGTACCTATTTAAAATAAGTTTGCAGTTTTGTAGTTGTAGCCACCCATGAAACTAGCTTTTCCAGTAGTCCTTTAACATTCACGCATGCCTCTTCCCTTCATCCCTCTATTGCCCGCTTTCCCCCAGATAACAGCTGATCTGGGCTCTGTCTCAGCACTTTTGCCTGTTCTCAGGCCATACATATAGTTAGAATTGGAGTATATACTCTAGTCTGGCTTCTTTGCTCAGCATACGTTTTAGATTGTTTCTTTTTTATGATGGGATGTTTTTTCACTGTATGTGAATATGCTACAGTTCATTCATTTGCTCACTTGTTAACAGGCATTTGGCATGTTTCATGTTTCTGCCTATTATAAATGACGCTGTTATAGAAATGAAATCTATTATAGGTCTTTGGCTGATTACATGTCCATCTCTCTTGGGCCTACAACAGAGGAGTGTTTTATTTGGTTCTTGCTCATCTTCATCAATACTTGTATTGTCATTTAAAAGTACATTAGCTGTCCTTGTCCTTCTTCAGTCTGTCATTGTGGCTTTTCTGAGCATCTCTTTGGCTAGTGGAACTGAGCATCTTGCTTGAACTAGCCATATATATCTTCTTTCCTTCCTTACTTTCTTAAGACAGTGTCTTATATTGTAGCCTTTGATGGCTTTGCACTCACAGCAGTCTTGCCTTAGACTTCTGAGGGGTGGAATTATAGATATAATCTATAATTCTGCCTCTAGAATCTTTAATCTGCTTTCAAATTAGTATTTCTTCTCATCTTTTTTTTCTTAAAAAAAACTTCAATTCTTTTTTTTACTTAAAAATTATTTCTTGAGGTTTTATTTATCTTTATTTTATGTATATGGATGTTTTGTCTGCGTGTATGTCTGTGTACCACATGCATCTAGTACTCTAGAGCAGGGAGGCCAGAAGAGGGTGTTGAGTTCTCTGGAACTGGAGTTACAGATAGTTGTAAGGCACCATGTGGTTGCTAGGAACAGGGCCTAGGTCCTCTGAAAGAGCAGTCAGTGCTCCTAACTGCATCTTCTTTAGTGCCTTGCTCATTAAGAATTTATATAAAACTTTTTTTTCTGAGACATATTTCATATAGAGTAGTCTGACGTCAAACTCCTAGGAAACTGAGGATGATTTTGAACTTCTGGTTTCCTTCCTTCCTCTCCTAAGTGTTGGAATTCCAGGTGTCACCCCTGGTGACGGAGCTTTATGCACTTTATGCATGCTTGCAAACACTCTGCCATCTCCAGTCCTACAACTATGACTTTGAACAAGAGTTTACTTTTCTAATTATTTATTTATTTTATGTATATGAATACACTGTAGCTATCTTCAGACACATCAGACCCCATTGTAGATGGTTGTGAGCCACCATGTGCTTGCTGGAGCCGTCAGTGCTCTTAATCCCTGAGCCATCTCTCCAGCCCAAGAGTTTAATTGCTATGATACTCCCCCCTCATAGTTTATATTTTTGGTCTCCTGAGAAATACATATAAATATATTTAACCAGTTCTCCAGCAGAGCCTTATGCTAGCTGGTGCTGGAGTATAAGTGCTGCTGGCATTAAGGAAGAGTCAGAGAGTATTTTGAGCGGGTCCATAGGGCTCAGTCAGTGGTCGGTGTTCTTTAGCTGGGCTGTCACTGGTTTGAGAACTAACAATAGCTTACAACGGTGTGGCTTGCTGTGTGATTTTAAATATTATTTTTACAAGTGTTTTATCTACAATGTCTGTGCATTTCTATAGTGTCCATAGAGGTCAGTAGAGGGCATCAGACTCCCTGGAACCAGAGTTAGAGATATTTGGGAGCCACCACATATGTGGTAGAAATCAAATCCAGGTCCTCAAGAACAGCCAGTGTTGTAATTTTTTGTTTTCCTTATTTTGAGATAGTCACACTGGCTGGCCCTGACTAGCCTGGAACTTGCTGTGTAGACTAGGCTGGCTCTGTACTAGAAGAGTTCCACCTGTCTCTGCCACTCATGTGCTGGATTAGAGGCATATGTCATCACATCTGACTAGCTTGCTAATTTTAAAAAGATTGGTGGTTTGGGGCTGAAGTAACTCCAGCCATGTATCAGAAATACAGGATTTAAATGTGAAGTTTGGGACTTGTGGTATAGCTCAATGGTGGAAACCTTTCTATCATAGACCTTTCTCCCAGAAGAGCGGCTGCTTGGGGAAAGTCTGAACAACAGGCAAGCATTAGGAAGGTGAAGAATGGAGCAGGCTCTTTCAGCGTCTGCTGAGGGACAGGAGCTGAGCCCTGGAAGTGGGTCAGAACAGCAGGTCCTAGAGAACAAGTACGAGTTTAGATGATGGAGAGAGAGTGGGAAGACAGCTGAGGGAGACATTTAAATAATTTTGAGAAACAAAGGGCAAGATACGACTTACGGTTCTGAAAAATAATAGATGGCACAAAGCTGAAGACCACAGACCCTGGCCTCTTCAAAGAGTATTAGTAGAAGTGGAAGAATGATGGCAAGATAGGCCACGGAGCGTGCACTGTTGTGGGAAAGCCACATGGTGGGTTAAGGTGACCCTTCAGGAGAGTTACTGAGAAGGCAGTTGAGTAGGCTAGGGATGGGACTGGGAATAATCAGCCTGTGATGGCCACTGAAGCCATGGATGTCTAGAGTGACAGGAAGGAGAGGAGGAGACACACAGAAGCTTCATTAGAGCTGTGCAGTACACACTAGAGAAATAAGAAAAACCTACAAGACCATTTATTACAACTGCAGAACAGGAAGAATGGGTGCTAAAGGCTTTATTTAACACTGTGAACTCAGAATTCCACCAGGCTTTGAGATGATAATGAAAGTCTGTCTCTGTTAATCTCATGGTTTAAAAAAACAAAAACAACAACAGCCCATCTTTTAAAACATTCAGTGGAGTTGCTAGAGAGACGGCTGAGCAGCTTAGACACTTTTTGATCTTTCAAAGGACTCACTTTCAGTTCCAAGCACCTGCATGGTGGCTAAGAGCTGCCTGTCTGAGGGGACTCAGTGTTCCCTCCTGGCTTCTATGGGTACCAGGCCCACACATGTGGTATACAGATACACGTTTGGGTAAACATTCACACACATAAAATAAAAACAAGTTAAAAAGAACATTTAGAGGGGACTGGAGAGATGGCTCAATGGTTAAGAGCATTGGCTGCGCTTCCAGAGGTTCTGAGTTCAATTCTCAGCAACCACATGGTGTCTCACAACCATCTATAACAGGATCTGATGCCCTGTTCTGATGTGTCTGAAGACAGCTAAAGCATACTCATGTATATAAAATAAATAAATAAAATTAAAAAGTATTCTATAAAAAAGCATTTAGCACGTTTTATATTCAGGAGTCTCATTTATTCTTGTTTCTTGCACAACCATTTTACTTATTTTACTGTTTTCAGTTGTAGCCTTTTGGGGACTGGAAAAATGGCTCAGCAGTTAAGAGGTGCACATTCTTCTTGCAGAGGGTGTGGATCCCATTGTGAGCACCAATGTCAGTGGGAGTAAAGTCGAAGTCTGTGAAGACTATGAGGTCTTCTATTTAACAACTTAGCTACCGTTCAAAGTGATCATACTTGGGGCTGGAGAGATAGTTTATCTGTTAAGAGCACTTGCTGCTCTTTTAGAGGAGCAGAGTTTTGTTCCTAGCAGTCATGTTGGGTGTCTCACAGCCTTGTGTAATTCCAGCTCTAGGGGATCAAATGTCCCTTACTAGTCCCTCCAGGTACCTGCACTCAAAGTACACACACACACACACACACACACACACACACACGCTACCTGCGCTCAAAGTGCATACACACACACATACACAACCTGCACTCAAAGTACACTTATACACACACGCACTAACTGCGCTCAAAGTGCACAGACACATCCCACATGAGAGAGAATATTAAAAAATAAATCTAAAGTAATGATACTTCAAAAGTGGTTCATACGGATAAATTCATTCACGGCAAGTAACATGAGAATGCTAGGGCCAGCCTGGGGCGTCAGCAGACAGACATCCAAGCAGCTGCCTCAGGTACCACTACAATAGCTGAATGTGTGATGGAGAGAAGGGAAAGATGGAGTATGTGGTGAAGAGATGGGAGAGGAAGCAAGGCTGCGAGGTCCATATGTTGTGGAGAAAGGTGGAACCTGAGACTTGATGAGGAACAAGCAGATAGGAGGAGGCCATTGTGACGTTCTGGCCTGGGCTGCCACCAAGGGCCAAGTCTGGGTCCATGGTCCTGCTACAGCTGGAGTCTGTGTCCATGTCTGTGGCCAGAGTTAACCACTGTCTTAGTTTGGGTTTCCATTGCTGTGAAGAGACACCATGACCAAAGCAGCTCTTATAGGGACAACATTTAATTGGGCGGGCTTACAGGTTCAGAGGTTCAGTCCATTATTATCAAGAAGGGAGCATGGCAGTACCCAGGCAGGCATGGCACTGGAGGAGCTGAGAGTCCTATATCTTGTTCCGAAGGCAACCAGGAGAAGATTATCTCCCAGGTAGCTTGGAGAAGGGCCTCAAAGCTCTCACCCACAGCGACACATTTCTTCTAACAAGGACACAACCACTCCAACAGGGCCATTTCCCCGAACAAGCATATTCAAACCACTACAACCACTAAAGGCCAAGTGGATGGATGTCTGGTCTGGGTTGCCACTGGAGACCTTGTGGATATATGAGGCCGTGCTGCCTTGGCTGCTGATGGGGCAGGGCCATGTCTGGATCTGTGGTCCTAGTGCACCTTGGGTCTTTGTTAATAATGTCCTAGGCTCATGTTACCACCAAAAGCCGTGCAGATGTCCCTGGGTCTGGATTGCTACCTGAGGCGCTATGCTGATCCTATCCCTTGCTGGCCACCACACTCGGAGGAACCGTCCCTACTTCTTGCCTGGGCAGCACAGTAGAGCTGACCCTGATGAAGTGGAAGCACTGGTGAGCTGGCTCCACCCTTCATCTACTGGGGGTGGAGTGGGTGAGAGATGTCTCCCGCTCCCTCCCTCCATGCAGCAGGTGGGTGAGCTGGCCCTGAGGTCATGAGAGCTGGAGAGCTGGCTCCACCCCTCACTGGCTGCAGGACTTGGAGAGTGGGCTCTGTACCTTACCTGGGCAGCACAGTGGAGCCGGCCCTGGTGGTGAAGGCACAGATAAGCCTGCCCTGAGGACAGCTACCGAACTGGGTAAGCTAGCAGGACAGTGCTGGAGAGCTGGCAGGCTGACCAACTCACCTACCTCCCAGACCCAGATCGGGGGCTTTGAATGGCTCACCCCAACATCTACTGGATTTACAATCTGCTGGAGCATGTGAAGGGCCAGTCCTAAAGATCCAAAGCTGCAGGATCTCCGTGACATAGGGTGATAACAGGTTATCAGAGAGGAGTCCCAGTGAAGATCCAGTATTGATAGTGTATCAGAAGCCAGAGGCCATGGACCACACCAGTGACTCACTGCAGCGAACAAATGTATGGACAAAAGGGTACATGATGTGACACACGGTGACACTACAACTTCCATAGCAAGTTTGGATTTTAATTCTCATTTTCTTTTCTTCTAGTGGGGAGGTTGCAAGGGTGGAGGAGGATGGCCACAAAGGGACAGGGACATGAGTGGGTTTGGAGTTCGTGTTGTGAAACTCACAGTGAATCAATACAAAGGGGTTTTGATGTTGTTTTGTTTTTAAAGAATGCTGCTAAGTTCCCATATGTCATTGTCCTAGTTAGGGTTTCTGTTCTGTAATGAGACACCATGACCAAAGCAAATAGTGGTTGCTTATCAAAAGTAGTGGGAACAGAAACTCAGGACAGGAGCCTGGAGGCAGGAGCTGATGCAGAGGCCATGGAGGGGTGCTGCTTACTGGCTTGCTCCCCATGACCTGCTCAGTCTACTTTCTTACAGAACCCAAGACCATCAGCCCAAGGATGGCAGCAACCACAGTGGTCTGGGTCCTGCCCCATCAATCACTAATGAAGAGAACACCTTACAGCTGGATCTTAGAGAAGATTTTTCTCAACTGAGGCTTCTTCCTCTCTGATGACTCAAGTGTGTGTTCAACTGACATGAAACTAGCCAGGACACTCATGGTATATTGTGTTAGGGTTGGTGGGCCACTTTTTTTGTAAAAGTGATTTTATTAGACATTTAGAATTTGAATCCTATAAAAGAACTTTAAAATTCTGTTCACTAACTTTCTTTTTTAAACTATTTGGGATTAAGTCTTACAGATGACAGGCAAGTACCCTGCCACTGAGATACAGATGACTGAATGGTTCTTTCTGTTTTCTGCTTGGTTTTTGAGAAAGGGCCTCCCTCTGTAGTTCTAGCTTGCCTGGAACTCAAAGAGAACTGCCAGCCTCTGTCTCCTCAGTGCTGAGATTAAAGGTGTATACTGCCATGCCTGCATTTTTCCTGTTTGTTACTCATTTTCTTTAAAAAAAGAAAAAAGATATCTGTTGAGAGTGAACTCTGGTCCTCTGTTCCCATTTGAATTTACATACCATTTGTAAAACCAGTATGTTTAGTTAAAAAAAAAAGAGTCTGCGGCTGGTTGGTTGAAGTTTTGAGTATATAAATTAATATGAGGATGAGTCACAACTTTTAATACATTTAATTTGAATTTTAATTATGTATATGTTTCTCTGTGTCTGTATATGGATATGTCCTGATGAGTGTAGGTGCCCAAGGAGACCAGTGGAGTCAGATGCCCCTGGAACTAGAGAAACAGGTTGTTGAGAACCCCTACCCTACATGGGCACTTTGAACTCATTTGGAGCATCTGTAACCTCAGTGTGTGCTTTTTACTCTCAAGCCATCTCTCTAGCCTGAGGGTTAACACTTTAAAAGTATCAAGGCCAGGAACATGGTACATTCTTATTCGTTTCATTTTTCTTTATTTCTTTTGTGACATTTTGCAGCTTTGTATGCATTGTAGAAGACTTTTCTACTTATATTGAGTTTATTTTCTAAGTATGTGATATATATTCAATTACAAATTTAATCATTTTCTCAAAGTTGCAGACTTTGCACTATCAATACTTGAAAGTCCATTAATAAAGTCTTTATAAATAATTTTGCTAACTGTACTGTGTTAACCTTGATCTCAGTTACAAACAGCTCAGAGGACAGCTTAAAAGGGAAGGTTTGTTTGATTCATAGTTTCAGTCCATAGTCAGCTCACTGGATTGCTTTGGGCCTCAGACATATGATGGAGAGAGCACATGAGGAAACTGGAGTGTCATTCACAGCAGCCATCGAGCAGACGGAGTGACAGGAAATGGCCTAGGTCTAAGGAAGCCCTTCAAAGACGTTGGGACCTGCTTCCTCCCTAGGTCCCATCCTTCACAGTTTCAGTATTTACAAGTAATCTAACTTAGAAGATTTGATCCATCCAAGGATTACATTATTGATTTTTGTCAGAGCCATTATGGACGTGTTCATCTCTGAAAGTGTCTCGTAGATACAGCTAGCCTTGTGCTTACTTACGCTCCTAAGCATCTCTCTCTCCAGTCAAGCTGATGATCAAGATTAGTGATTATACACAATTATTAATTCTACCAAGTTTCTTTTGTATGCAATCACATTATCTTGAAATATAATTTCTGTCCTTTCAGTTCTTAGAATGTAAATTTGGTTTTCTCATGACACTCGTTAGGATCCCCTATGTGAGGTTAAATGGAAATGGTGGTGCACTGTATACCACATTACAGTGAAAGGGAAAGCATTCAGTATCTCACCACTGAGTGTGATGTTTGTTGCAGGCTTGTTAGACTGAAAGGGTTACCTCTCTTCCTAGTTAGCTCAAAGGTTTATGATGAATGGATGCAAATTGTGTCAGATCTTTTCTCTGAGACAGGGTCTCACTATGCAAACCCAAACCACTCTAAAACTCACAGAGACTTGCCTGCCTTAGCCATCGCCCTTGGCCCAGGGCTAATTTCTCTCTCTGGCTTGCTCCAGCTTCCAAAGGTGCTGCAGTCCCTTTCAACAGTAGCATCAGGTGTTCAAAACCATATATGTGTATATGTGTATATGTGTGTGTGTGTGTGTGTGTGTATGTATGTATGTATGTATGTATGTATGTATGTATCCATATCTGTATCCGGATCCATCTCTCTGGGGTGTCCTGTAATATCAGATGGCTACAAATGGCATGAGCCTTGCTCGGTACATGCTTCTCTCTCCCTTTCCTCTGTGACCAAAATGATAAGCCCAAAATACAAAATAAATTTTATAAAATTTAGTTTCTATACTTTGCTAGACTAAGTATAAAGATTGAGGCAATGTTTTTAGAGTACTGATGTCAAAAGAAAGAGCGTGGTCTTTTTTAAACTTTGAGTTCAACTAGTAATTATGTTGAAATTAACATCCAGCCTTAGCTTTACTTGGCAACTTTGAGAAGTGAGAGTGTTCTGATACAGAGCCCTTTTTAAGTTACTAAGTCTCGTTTTGTCTGTAGAATCAAGGCATTCCGAAGAGCTGCTGAGTAACAGAGGAGATGCTTTCTTTTCCTCAAGCCTGGGTTTGGAACCTACTGCCGTTAAGCTTGTTTTCAATTTTCCAAAATACACTTCCGTTTCCTCAGACTTAGGAGTCTATAAATGCCTTTATCTTTTCACTTCTTAGAGCTTATGAGGTGAGTACACAGACACTTTAAGCTTCTGTGTCTGTTACTTTTCCAGGAGCTGTAATAAACAGCCAACAAATGCAACAGAGGGGAGTAAGTGTAGATGCTGGCTCATGGCTCCAGAGTCCAGTTCCTTATGGGAGGGGCTTGAGGCACCTGGTCAAGCTGTGGAAGTAGTGAGGGCACAGAGACAGATGGAGGCTGCTGTTCAGCTACATCACTTTGGCCCTGTCCGAGTCCAGCTTCATGATGGACGATGACACCCATAACCAGGGTGGCTCAACCACCTTCTCCCTTCAGGGTTTTTGCTATTAGCAGTGTTTCTTTAACTTTGTTTTCAAAGTTGATGAACTTAAGACACAGTCTTAATTTTATGTTTTCCTTTTCCTATTCCCTTTATTAATTACACATGTAAAAAATCTTATTTTGTGTGTATGTGTCCTTTTCTTGTAGAGTGAGTTTATCTTTGTAAAGAGTAATGATAGAAAAGTCTTCAAATTGAATGCTGAAAAGGAGATTTTTAAAAAGATAAATATTGATCTTTTAAAACATAAGTAACACATGGCCCTGAACTGAGCTTGCAACTCATTTTCCAAGAAGATCTCATCTCCTTTAAATCTCATCTGTTCGTGTGCAGACTGTCACTTTAGATTTTGAGATTGACTTGCCTCAGAGTCATGTCTTCATGTTCAACTGCTTCTTTTGCCTTTTTTTAATCTGAAGATTTATTTTACTGTGTATGAATGTTTTCCTTAATGTATGTATATGTCCCACACACATTCGTGGAGCTGGAGGTCAGAGGAGGCTGTTGAATCCTCTAGAACTGAAGTTTCAGGTGGCTGTGATCCACTATGTGGATAGCGGAAATCAAGTCTAGGTCCTTTACAAGAGCAACAACTGCTCTGACAGCTGAGCCATCTCTCCAGTTTTCAGCTGAGGCCTCGCCGTCTCCTCCATGAGTGTCCACCTGGAGACAAGCTCAGATCCACTGTGTTCTTCCCAAGTCTTCCCACAATATACTGAGTACCTGTTAGTGGTAACTTTATTTTTTTATTTTTAGTTGCTTAGGGTAAAAACCCTTGCCAGGTTTTCCAACTTTGTAGTTTATATATGGCTCCTCAATAATAATTTGACTATATAGTCAGAGAACATAAATTTGGCACCATCCTAGCTCCTCATCTCTTTGTCCTCAGTGCTTATACATCTTTCAGAATGTATGATCACATGTTACAGAGCTCATCACAAGTTCACACAAAAAATCAAATCGTAAATTGAAATAGAAGTTTACAACAGGGAGTGTTTACATGCATATCCATTAGGAGTAATTATCTGGATAAACATCCATCTCCTGTCTAGCTCCACAGGTCCACTGAAGGTTTAAAACTGTAACTAAATTATTAGTGAAGTTTTGAATAGATAAACCCAGGCAATATTTTATTTTCTGTCCTAGCACCTATAATAAACCGTTAGTTCCCTTTTTATGACCTTTGGTTAATTGTTTTACAACCTCTTGGAATGTGCTCTGAGTAGGAGAAAGTCTAGTTACTATCTAAGAGCAATTAACTGGTGACACTTGGGAGACTGGCAGAGTTCTCATTGTAGTTTTGACTATCAGAAAGGGACCTAATAGCATTCCCATTATAAAAGAGCTTAATAATCACTGATATTAATTTTAGGAATTCTTATAAGATCATCATTAAGACTTAAGTCATCTATTTGTCTATATAGCTTCACCACAAGACAGTACATCTTCGTGGATCTGCAGAGATCTGCTCCAAAGGGTGTGGTATTACGTAGTGATTGTTATATCTGTTTAATAATAAGAAGAAAAGCATATCAATAGCTGGAATCTTTCCTAAAATGAAAGATTTCCCTTACAGCCTTGCTGAATAAGGTCATACCTGTCGCAGATTATATAATAATCCAAGGCAGGCCGTTTCAGGATGATCACCTACTAGTTATTAGCCTGTCCCATTATGGCTCCTGACATATAATCATCTAGATTTCAAACCCATCAGAGACCTGAGAAGGAATAATTATTACCTGAGTAAGTGGGAAGTGTAGGCAAGCAGCTTCCAAGATTATATAAAAGACAGACAAGGTTGACTGCTTGAATAGTTTTCTTAGAATTGTCTCTATAATGTTGGAGCATCCATCTTCAGTCTTTTGGCCCAGTATATCTGACAGACCTTTTGTGAAGCAGGAATTATGAAGGACTTGTTTACCCTATATTAGCAGTTTGGCAGTTGACTTCTCTGCATCTGTGTATCCTTTCTGAACAACATTTTGTCTGTAGTTGAAGCATGAACATTTTCTTTGCCCAGTGACTAGCTTACCGTAATTGAAGCAATTCCATATGGAAGTTGTTGATGCTCATTGTCTTCCTTGAAGTAGAATTGGGGTACTGTCAGGAGCAGACCTGTGTCATAGTCAAAAAGATCTTTTAACAATGAAACAATTGAAAATGCCATTTTCTGTGGATCTCTGAGGTTTTTGAAGACCAACTCTCTGTAGTATATCTGAATTGTCAAACATTGTTTATTCTTAGCTATTTACTATCTGAATAACCTTGAAAATGTCTTACTGTAATTAACTAGTATTTAATATGACCATGAGTTTGACTGTCTTAACCATTCTGATAGTTTGTAACTTGCATTTTTATCATCCCTAACAGTTTGAAATAGGAGTTTTCAAAAGGACTAGAACTTTATATTGCATCGTTAAGAATTATATAAATACAATACCTCAAATAAACATTGAAAACATATACATTATGTGTATCAAAAATAACCTTAAATTTGTATCAGTATATAATAACCTATACCAATGTATCAAAGTAACCTTATTTTTGTATCAAAATACAAAATTTTGTACCAGTGTAACAAAATATAACCTCAATTTTGCATTAAAATACAAAGAGTTCTACCAGTGTAACATTATGACTAAAATATTATTTTGGTTTAAGAGTAGATTGAGTAATGTACCGCTATTTGTCTAATATTCTTAAAATATTTCTATATTCCCCCTTTTCAACTCCCTTTCCCTTACCTAAGAAAGAAGTATAGAGAAAAGGAAAGAAGAAAGAAATCCTTAAGTCTAAGCTCCCTATAGAGATTTGATTTTTCTTCCCGATTTGGTTACAAGTACTTGGAACCATCCCTCTTTAAAGGACAACAAACATTTAACATGTATTGAACGACCAAAATTCCTTTACCCCACCTCTTGGGAATGGGATGAAATTCTCTTATAATGGCTTCCTGCTGATTTTGGACGTAGTCCTCCTTTTGGGGGGCTCAAGAAAAGTGGGAAAATGGTTAGTCTTCAGAAAGCTAGCTGTAACAGTTGCTGTCCAGTCTCTATGTGCTGAGAAAGTCCCGACTGGAGCAGTCTGTGATGCTGGACCACTTGAGGTCAGCAGCTTTCTCGGAAGCTGTCCTGGATGTAGAATTTCAAGGAATCAGCATTGAGGCAGTTTGAAGTAGAATCATGCAGGAAGCTGGAACAGTAAGCCTCAGCGTCTCAGCATCCCCGAGGTGAATCTTTGGTGACTATAAAGCTTTCGGAGGTGATATATATTTTAGCGTTAACATAATGTATGGAGTAGGCAGTGTGCACAGATGAGTTAAAGATGACTTTCTGCTCCATGTCTGAGCAGATGAAAGAGACCTGTCTTTCGGTATGAGCTAGTTTGATTATATAACCAAGCTGCAATGTAAATCTCCATCCATGCCCTGTGAAAGGCCGAGGCCTGAGGACTCTGTAGCCAGTGAGAGACATCGGCTGTATAGAGCTGAAGTTCTAGCTGGAGACGCTTACGTCTCAGCCGGTTTCAGGACTATTCCCATGGAGAGGGATCACCAAATCATGTTACCTGTCCTGTTTGTTCTTGATTTTTTTCTTCCTGTTCTGTGGCCAAGATCTTCAGGGTGTCTCCCTCTATCAATTCTGATTCTTACTAGTTTGGATGGGGTCCAAGGGCAGATCCAAAGGCTTTTTCTTCTTTCCTGTTGACACAAACACAAAGCCTCTCTCCCAACATAAGATACTTTTTGTCCAGCAGTTTGACGTTATCGTCAGTAGACTGATCGAATCTAGCAGGCCGGTTTCTATCCAGGTCTACTCCATTTTTACCTCTTTCAAAGAGGATGTACAATACCACCGTTCCCATTGAACACACAACCATGTTCATATTGGTAAATCAAAATAAGACTGTATGGAGTCCACATACCCTCCTTTACAATGATATATATATATATATATATATATATATATATATATATATATATATATTTATTTTACTATTTATCGAGACAGGGTTTCCTGGTGTAGCCCAGGCTGTCCTGGATTTGCTCTGTAGATCAGGCTAGCCTCGAGCTCACAAGGAGCTATCTGTCTCTGTCTCCCAAGTATTGGGATCACAGGCGTGAGTTTATTGATGTAGTATCTATGCACCCCTGAAAATAGGTCAGTATTTTTTAAACTTTTTCCCTTCTTTGGAGATTTATTTATTTTTTTGTGTGCATTTATTTATAGTTTTTTTTCTGTTACTTTAACATTCTTCCCTGTATTCAACTTTATTTAAATTCCTTCTCATCTTAGTGCCTTAGGCATATTGTAAAACAATATCCCATAGTCCCTATGACATGTGTGTTTGATTTATCTCCTCTGACAGAATGCATCTGTATTCTGTATTTCCAAGCTGATAATTAGCATGCAATATAGTTAATATGCTTAACAGTATTATTTTTGTATGTCACTAGTTTATTCCTTTTTTTTGGAATATGTTCTCTTAACGAGCCATCATTTTTCTCTAGATGTTTCTCTTGTCCAGTGGTCTCTGGATTCTTTAGTTGAATGCTTTTCTTCTGGAAAGATAAAAGCAAACAACCCTGCCCCAACCTTAACTAGTTTTTTACATAGACTAGCAGAATATATCTTTCCTAGGGTAAAGTGCTTTTTGGCAAAAGAAAAAGCATTATATTTCAAATTGAAATTATAAACATACCTTATGTGGATAAATATATGTATATTTCCCTTTCTCTTCATATGAATTTAAGATCGATGTGTATTTATTTTTTAAATTACTAAGGACATTCCTGCTTACTATTAAGCAAAACCTCCATAGTATCTTTAAGGAAAAAATGTAACACTTAAAATTTTAGACTGTTGTTTGCAAGCTGCTGTCTTTATCAGCAGGGAGTCCCAGCCCTGACTTACTTGTTTTGTGGGAGCCATTCTGCTGTCCCAGTTCTGAAGAGTGGGGCTCTTGCCCTCCATGTGTCCTGTCCTGCTTGGCTATGCCATAAAAGTAGTAGGCCGGTGGCAGGATGGGGCTGGAGCTTTTATGTTCCTTCCCAACCCTCTGCCTGCAGCTCCACAGCTAACACGCCCCCTCTCAGCAGGTATTCTGCACCTTTGCTATCTGGTTGCTGTCTGTGCACAGCTCTAGGCCTTAGTTGTGTAGGCTATTAGGCCCCTGCAGATTGACATGCATTCCTGCTTACTACCTGCTATTTACAGGCCTCCATTCTGCCCAAAGTCAGCTTTCCTATTTTTTTTTTTTTTTTTAAGAAAAAAAGAGATCAGCCCTTTTGTCCAGCTAGTCTGACTCCCCCCCACCCCCCCTCCGCCTTTCACCTGGGCCTTTTCAGGCTGTAAGCTTGGGTCCTAATTGTTGAAGTTATTTTTGATTTTACCTCCCAGTCCTATGCTCCTAAAAATAAGACTCAGACTCAAAATAAATTTACAAATACATTGGCCATATAGCTAGGTTCTTCTCTAACTAGATCATAACTAAAAATAACCTATTTATTCTAATCTATATTCTGCCAACATGGCTGGTTACCTATGCTCAGGTACCATGGGTCTGTCTTGTTACATCGTCCTCAGTCTGTGCCTGACTCTATCCCAGAATTCTTTCTGTCCCTTCTTCTGTCCTACCTTCTACCCTTTCCTATAAGCAATAGGTTTTTTTTAATTAACAGGTGATAAATCCATACAATACACAAGATATTCTCTCTACAGTAAACTAATAAGATGCTTGATCCCAAAGGCAATAACTAGGTCATGCTTTCATATGACCATGGTACAACTCCCTTGTAAACAACATAATAATCTTTTCCTTTTTCCAGGATAAGATGCATAAACATATGTGAATAATGTCTATGCTTGTAACTTGAACACTGACACATAGAGTTAACAGTGACTTTAAATAGAATTTGAGGTCAGTACATCTTACGTGGCAAGCCAGTAAGAGGAAAGAAATCAAACTTATTTGATTTGTACATGGACATATTCAAAATAAGAAATCATACTTCCTTGTAACTTACATGGTCACAGCACACATGTATTTATGTCTTCAAGTATAGCTACTTTATGTTGTTTACCCTCTGTAGGCGTCTTGTCTGCTTGTGGTGTTTGGACTGTGTTTCTATAGTCTTTCACTGACATTAATCATAAGAGATAGTAATATGAAGAGATTACTAAGTGTTTCCCTATATGTAGGGTGTAACCTTTCTTACATCTATTGTGGAATACTACATAGTGTCTTGTGTTATTGTTGTTCTCCTATTCACTACTTCTATTTTTTCTTTATAACCCTTTAAAACTATAAAGATCATTCCTAGATTATGTGATTTAATGGCATGCCCTCCTCACCCCAGAAATAAAAGTTTAAACATATAAGGCTCAGTTACCTGAAGTTTCTTTGTGCACTTTGTGTGTTATCTTCCTGGTTACATATGCACATGTGCATTTGAGTGTGTAGGCTAGAGATTGACATTGAGTAGCTTCCTCAGTGTTGCTCTGCCTTTTGTTTTGGTTTGAGGCATGGTCTCTCACTGAACCTGGAGCTCATTGACTTGGCCCAATTGGCTAGTCAGTGAGTCTCAGGGAAGCCCTGTCCTGGTCTTCCTGGTTGTAGGATTTCATTCATGTGCCACCATGGTAGTTTACAAACATGGCTTCTGAGTATGGACTTCAGGTCCTCATGCTGTGATATGTCAAGTGCTTTATGTGCCAGTCTTCTCAAGTGCTCTGAGTGAGCATTGTATTGGAAAGAAAGAACACACGCTTAGCCAGAGTAAGCAAGAAGGGACTTTGGAACTTGTAAGGCATATGTAACTCCAACATAGCCTTCATCTTTCTACCTTACTTTGTGGGATGATAAAACATTTACAGTGAAGGTATTAGTTTCATCTGGAGCCAATGATTAAGAAAAAAAGGTCAGTGTCAGCATTATTTATTATATGCTGTTCTCTAGATGTTTGAAAAGTCATTTAGAAAAGGAAGGTAATTACACCTACTCTACTAAGTGAGAAAAAGTCACCTAATAATTTTTTTTAATTGCTCATCTGTCTGCATGGTAGCATTTGGAATGTGCAGGGATTTAGTATGAAATTGCACAGATTTGCTTAGGCACTGATAATTCTGTTGGCCTTCAAAGGGTTCTTATTATGAAGACCTTTACTCTTCCAGTACAAGAAGTTTCTTCTGTTGTTTTTTAAATTAATTAATTAGTTAATTAATTAACATCCCAAACACTGCTCCCTGTCCTGGTCTTTCCCTCACAGAGTCCCTTCCCTCATCCCCCCTTTTCCTCAGAGGATGCCCCCCTTTCCACAGTATTCCTCAACCCTGGCACATCAAACCTCTGCCAGATTATCCTCTCCCGCTGAGGCCAGAGAGGGAAGCCATGAAGACTGAGCTGCCCGTCTGCTACACACGTGCAAGGGCCTCGTGTGTACTCACCCATGTGTGTTGTTTGGTGACGCAGATTCTGAGAGCTCCCAGGGGTCCAGGTTTGTTGACTCTGTCGGTCTTCCTGAGGGGTTCCCATCTACTTCCCACAGGCCTTCAGTCCTTCCCCTCAGCTCTTCCGTACATGTCTCTGCCTCTGTCCAGTATTTGGCTATGGGAATCTGTGGCTTGTTCATTCTGGGTAGAACCTCTCAGAGGACAGTTATGCTAGTCTCCTGTCTGCAAGCATAACAGAGTACCATTAATAATGTCAGAGACTGGGGCTTGCCCATGGGATGGGTTCCGAATTGGGCCAGTTATTGTCTGGCCTTTCCTTCAGTCTTTGTTCCATCCCTGCATTTCTTTTAGACAGGACAAATTTTGAGTCGAAAGTTTTGTGGGTATGTTGGTGTCCCTATCACTCCACTGGGGGGGGGCGGGGGTCCTGCCTGACTATAGGGTATGGTCTCTTCAGATTCCATGTCCCCACTGTTAGACATCTCAGCTAAGGTCACCCATGTTGATTCCTGGGAGCCTCCCCTCTCCCGAGTCTCTGGGACTTCCTAGAGATCCCCCAGCCCTCTGCAGCTGCAGATTTCCATTCATTCACCTGGCCCTCTGGTCCTCTCTCCTATCTCTCCCTGTACCTGATTCTGCCTCCCCATTCCCATCTTCCTCCTCTCCCTACCAGGTCTCTCCCTCCCTCAGCCTCCTATGACTATTTTGTTTCCTCTTCTAAGTAGGTTCAAGCATCCTTGCTTGGGCCTTCCTTGTTTAAGTTCACTGGGCCCATGGGGTATATCATGGATATTCTGTACTTTATGGCTAATATCCACTTATCAGTGAGTACATACCTGCATGTCCTTTTGGGCTGGGTTACCTCACTCAGGATGATATTTTCTAGTTCCATCGATATATTGCAAAATTCATGATGTCCTCGTTTTTAATAGCTGAATAGTATTCCATTGTGTAAAAGAACCACAGCTTCTGTATCCATTATTGGGTTGAGGGGCATCTGGGTTGTTTCCAGCTTCTGGCTATTACGAAATAAAGCTGATATGAACACAGTGGCGTGCATGGCCTTGGGGTGTGGCGGGGCATCTTTTGGGTCTATGCCCAGGAGCTTCTTTTGTTAATTGCTTTTTCCTTTATACTGATTTTTAATTGTTGGAATTGAGTTTCTGTTTTTGTTTTTGTTTTTGTTTTGTTTTGTTTTTGTGACAGCATTTTGTGAATGGAGCCCAGGGTGCCGTTAAACTCTTGGTCCCCCTCCGTTTCAGTCCCCCGAGTACTGAGGTCACGGGTGAGCACGCCTGGATCATGATAGACTATTAGGTGAATGTTAGACGTCTGTACCTCTTGCTTTGCGTCTGCTACTTTGGAATCTTACTTATTAACGTGTCTGTGTACACATCACGTCCTATCTTACCAACCGTTACCTAGATCACCAGCTTCAGCTCCAACCCCAGCCTATCCCCTTCCCTTTCTTTATCTTTAATTTTTAATAACACATTGGTATTGCCTGATTTGACGTTAGGCTACTCATTTTATATCTGTATTTAATATTTTTTTATATTTGTTTATATATAGTATTCTTTTGAAAGGATGCCAAGTCTTTCAGTTCTAATCTATATGTGATTCATGAAATAAACTAGTTTTTCTTTACTCCATTGGCACAGACAGAACTCTGTCGTGACTCGGCATGGGAGATGAGATGCTTTTGGCTCTGTTCTCGTGAGGCAGGGTCTCGTGCAACCTCAGCAATACTTCCACTCAGCGTCCTGATGCTGGACAGCTGTGTTAGCTTAAATCTGCTTCTGGATAGTTCTTTTTGCTTGGGAGACTTTCCTTTTCCTTTAAAAATTTTATGGTCATTATTTTGTTGTGTGTGTTGGCTGCCATGTGAGTATTGGAAGTTGAACTCAGGTCCTCTGAAAGAACAGCAAGTTCTTTTAACCACTGAGCTGTCTCTACAGATTAATTCTTAAAACGAAACAAACAAAAAGAAACTTGTCAAAATCCATTTTTGTTGTTGAATTTTCCTGTAACCTTAGCATAAAATGATTTCCCCTTTCTACTGTAATTAGTGGTTTATTTTCTACTTACCTAATACATTCTAATGTTCTTTTTCTAGGGTTTCCAGATTTATAGCATGGCTAACCATTAATGGAAGGAAAAGCATAAGTCTTCTGTCGTCCATTATGGAGGCCGGTTTAGCAGACGGAGAACCCGACAGATCTTCGGTGAGTAGTTTGACAACAGTAAATAAGGACATGTCATCTACTGCATGGAGGGGCTTGATGCCAGCCAGACTTTATTCTAAAAGTTCATTGATAGCAACAGCTTGCTTATTTGGTTGGTTTTATTTATTTATTTATTTATTTATTTATTTATTCATTCATTCATTTATTCATTTATGTATTTATTTTTAGACAGGGTCTCACAATGTAGCTCTGGCAGGCTGTGAACTCACTGTGATAGATAGACCAGGCTGGACTTGAGTTCCCAGCTCTGACTACTCTGCCTCCCAAGTGCCACAAGCCTTGAAAATTTACTTCAAGTGTTTTAAAAATCCTCCTTAAACTCCCGTCTTGTTATGAGAGTTACAGGCTGTTTGGAGCCCGTTGGAGCAGAGCCCTGTCACATTTCTTGTATTTCTACTTCATGTCCTCTGACTCTCTTCTCTGCCATATTGTCTTAGACATTCTGATGTAATAGTTTGTATTTGCTTTTTCAAACCTCTTTTGGCTCTTAGTGAAACCTATGAGGACTTCAAATACCTCTAAATCTCAAGTCATGTGCAGCTCTGAGCAAGGAGAGTGAAGGAAACACTGAAGCTAATCAAGAATTAAAAGCAAGTGCACTGAATAGTGTGTGGAAATTTGAAGGTTTAATAGTGATCCTTCCTGAATTAGATTCTGAAATTAAAGTAAATGTGGCTAGCAGTAAAGTATATACTATCCCCATAATTTAAAACAAAAACTGTCACTGGCATAGGTGGATGATATGTCATAAAAATAACTTTGCTCCAGAGGAATCATTTTAACTCTTATGTTTGAATGATTCTATTAAATATTGATTGATAGAAGCTTTATTAGCAATGTTTCTCTTACCCAAAGTAAAGGTGTCCTCAGTGAAATGTAGTTAGGGTGTAGCTTGATGATTTACTTGTGTGTGTTTCTGAGTATAGTTTTTGGTGGTGGAATAATGGAACTGACATTCTACTACTAAGCTAATCACTCCTAGATTTTATTTGTCTGTTTGTTTAGAAAATTCCTTGTTAGAGCAAGGCAGGGACCAGCTTTCTGTCTTTAATTTACTATGGAAATGAGTTACTATTTTTTCAAGGTATTTGTAAACTTTAATTGAGCGAATGTTCTTTGTTCAGGCTCCAGTGTAAGAACAGTGTAATAATTAATAGCAACATGTAGTTTTGATATTTGGACTAACTTGATTCAAATCTGTTTTGAATTTTTGGTTCAGATTTGTTTTGGTTCTTTAAACATTAAAAAAAATGTTAAACTTTAAGAAATTACTTGTTAACAGAGAGTGCAATGAGGCTGGCTTACACAGGACATGGTAGCTGGCTCGAAATGGACAACTGACGGTAGGTTATTTTATCTTTGATTTCAGAAAAAGTTGACAATAAACCTTGTATTTAGCATATTATATTTACTTGACTATAACATCATCTTTAGGAAAGCTAATTCACTGTTCTTATGGCTGAAATGTGTTTGATGCCCTAGTGAAGATAAAAAAAACTTGTCGATCTTGGATCTTGGGATATAGAAGGGCTCAAGCCCAGTGTGCGTAGTACCACTCCCTGAGCAGGAGGTTCTGAGCTATCAAAGAAAGCTACCTAAGCATCAGCAGGAGGCCGCCAGCAAGCAGCATTTCCCCAGGGTTTCTACTGAGCTCCCTGGCTATGAATGACTTCTTTCCTTGACTTCCCTTAGGAACGGACAGTGAAAGTGTAAGCCAGATAACTCCTTCCCTTCTTAAATTGTCAGAGTCTTTAATCACAGCAACAGGAAGGAAATTTAAGAAGTAAATAAAACTTTAATTAATAGTATTAAATTCTGTACCAGAGTCTATATTAATGAAACCTCAGCTATTTTTTTTCTTTAAATTCTAAATTCTGTTCTTGAGAAGTTGGAACAAAGATGTTGGAAAAAGTAGGGGAAACTGTTTTGTTCCTGTTAATTATTTCTTCTGTGATATATTACAGTTTATTGTAGAGAGAATAATACTGATAATTCCAATATAAAGTACAGAAATATGACATTAAAACTGGTATTATGGTTCACTTTTGAGTTAACTATTTACAAAATAGCACCTTTGGACTTCATGCCCTGAGCCAGTTGACGTACAAAAGAAGTGGATGAGCGCGTGGAATCTGAGGATTTTTAGCTGGAAGTCTGAGCTGAGCTGGCTGTGTTGGTGTAGTCCTGTAATCTCAGTGCTCAGGAGGCTAATGCAGGAGAATCGTGGATTTGAAGGCAGCTTTAACTAGTGAGACCCTATCATAAGAAAAAGGAAAAAGTTCTGCCTTGGTGTGTTGTGGGTAATATATAAAAAGCTCTAGGGTTACAGTTTCCTTATGGATTATGTAATGATAATTGTAACATCTGTCTTCCAGAGTGATTTTGAGTATTAATAGAAATAAAGTCTTTGTATTGCTTATTGCATTGTTGCACACATTGTAAATATTCATTAAATAAAAGCTACTATTGGGGTTTTTGTTGTTGTTGTTGTTTTAGGATGGCTTTGACTTAAAAGAACTCTCTAAAGATCAATAAGAGAAGTCTGTGAAATCTATTTATATATATTGGATAGTTGTAAAGACTTTATGTTTTTAGCTTTTATTTATATGTATGGGTGTTTTGCCTCTATACATGGTGCTGTGGAGACCAGAGGTGGGCAGCAGATCTCCTGGAACTGGAGTTAAAGACAGTTGATAGCCACCAGGTAGGGGTTGGAAATGTAGCCCAGGTCTTCTGAAAGAGCAGCTAATTCTCATAACCACTGAGCCGTCTTTCTAACCTGGAAAAGCTTTCAGAGAATATGAATTGTAAACAGGAGAAGTAGGAGTAGGGAGGGCTCACTTGATTGAAAGTGAGCAGGACATTTCAGGATTTAACAGGAGGTGAGGATCACCAGGAACTGGGTGGTAAAGTTGAAAGTAAAGTGGAATGTACTAGGTTGGAAGTGAAGTGAGCAGTGTTTATGTGGAAAGTGTGTCCACAGCAGATTAAAGACCAGGCGTTACAGAGTGATGCCCGACAAGGGTGCTTGGACTCGATGTGCAGATGATGGTAATCCCGTAATGTTTTTACTCAGTGGCTGGAATGAGTTTGGGAACAGGGTGTGAAATGATCTGGAGACCGAGGATTCTGAAGCCGTGGAGTCCTGAGCTGCTGTCAGGCATCTTTCTGCCTTGCTCTCCGCCTTATTTTCTGAGTCTTTCATGTTGGCTAGACTGGCAGCTAGCAAGTGTACAGAATCCCTGTCTCCACGACCAGGCACTGGGGTTATGGATGTGTGCTGCTGTGCTTAGCTTTTACGTGGATGCTGCGGAATTGAACTCTGGCCCTTATGCCTACACAGCAAGCACTTCACCCATTGAACCATTGGGGAAGAAAGTAAAACATGGCTATTTTACAGTTTGCTTCCCAGTCCCTGTTTCTTGAATCAGAATTGGTAGAGGATTGCTTAGCGATAAGATTTCTGTTTTCTTTCCACAAACACTTTATAGATGGTTTTGTGTATCACCACTAGGAGACCACAGGATTGTTTTTCCTGTGGAAATAGGAGTCACTGATGATCATTGCCCACATCTGTTAACTCAGCTAGCTTAGGAAGTGAGGCCTTGAGAGGATGAATATGATGGGCTTTAAGCTAGGCAATTAACCGATCACATTTAGTGATGTATTTGTCTTCTAGAGTATTAGTTTTTCTGCTATTTAAAAACCTTACTGAGTGTCTCAGGGTTTCTATTGCTGTGACAAAACACCATGACCAAAAAAGCAGGTTGGCGAGGAAAGGGTGTGTACTTGTCTTACACTTCTATATTACTGTTCATCATCTAAGGAAGTGAGAAGAGGAGCTCCAACAGGGCAGGACCTGGAGGCAGGAGCTGGTGTGGAGGCCATGGAGGATGCTGATTACTGGCTAGCTCCTCATGGCGTGCTTTCTTATAGGAGCTAGGACTATCGGCTGCACTACCCACAACGGGCTGGGCCCACTCCCATTAATCACTAATTAATAAAAGTCTTTCAGCTGGATTTATGGAGGCGTTTGTCTCAGTTGAGATTCCCAGGTAACTCACAGTTTGTGTGTCAGGTTGACAGAAGACCAGCCAGCACACTGAGACTGCTAAAGAGAGACATGTTTTAAGCTGTAGGTAATTTGAAAAACAGGCTTTATATTCTGTGTATATCTTTTTAAAATGATGAAAGTTATGTGAATAATGATTGTCATTGAGTTCCCAAGTGGGAAAATACGATTTCCTGTAAAGATGGACAGGTACTAAACAGTCCATCTTTTTAAACACATTTTTATTGTTGGAGGTTGATATTGTTCAAGGTGTGAGTAGTATGGTAATAAAGTTGGCCAGGTGTATGGCTGGTGAGGTGGCTCACTGGGTAAGGACACTTGCCACCGTGCCCGACAGCCTGAATTTCATCTCCAGAATGCACTCGATAGAAGGAAAAACCTGACTCTGGCAAGTTGTCCTCTGCCCTCCATCTGTTTGCAACAATGTGTGCTCCACTCACATTGTATGGTTCCCAGTGCACAAAAGAAAAGAAACCTTAAAAAGGTAAAATACAGTTAAACACCAATGTTCCCTTAGAATTACATAATTTCATGTTGATATTCAAAGTAGGTGTACCTACATAAAAAATAAAATAAAATATTCCAAGTACACAGTGAGATTGAAAAATACATAAAATAAAACATTCCAAGTACAAGTGAGATTGTTCAGTGAATTTGGGGAGGCCAGTGAAAGGAAGAGTTAGTTACAAGAAAAATAGTTGGTTCTCTACACAGTATATCAGCAGATTTCCTAGCTAAAATTGTGTGTATTGATTTGCATTTTTGGTTGGAAATATTTTTCCCCCATTGGTGGTGATAGAACCCAGGCTTTGAACATGCCATGCAAATGCTTTACTACTGAACCTACGTCCCCAGTCCTGCTTGGGAACCTTAAAGTACCATCCTAGGATTCTTGAATTCCCAAAAGGCTTTCACAAAATGTGAGATCAGATTTTTCTTTGTATTTGATGGTATTTGATACTTTTTGCTTTTTATTACTTTCTTGTACCTGTGTATTGATTTGGTGATTATTCCAATGTATGTTTGTGAAATCTTGTGATTTCATTGTTTTTTTGTTTTGTTTTTTAATTTTTTCCACAGGCTATTTTTGCCTTAAAAAAAGGGATTTGTTTTATTTTATGTGAGTGGGTGTTCTGCTCAAATGTATGTCTGTATACTGGTGCCAAAGAGATGAGAAGAGAGTATTGGACCCCTTGGAACTGGGATTATGAATGGTGTGAGCCATCATGTGGGTGCTGGGAATGGAACCTACGTCCTCTGCAAAAACAAGTGCTCTTAACTGAAAAGCCATTTTTCTATCAGCAGTGTTTCACTATTAAAGTGACTTTTCTTTTAGAATCGCAGAAAAGTTACAAAGATAGTTTCTACATCTTCTGTATCCACTTTCCTCTATTATTTTATATTTAGTATGGTACATTTGACATAATGAACCTAGACTGATTATATATATACACATACACATGGACATGTATGTATGCACATATGTCTACAAAAATTGTACATGTATGTGTGGTATATGCATGTTTACCTGTTGGCATATGTGTGTGGCTGAGCACATACAAGTAAGTATGTGTGTATGTATAGGCCAGAGAGTAATGACTTTTGTTCTTCATAGCACTTGAGATGGGATCTCCTACCAAGAGCTCATTGGAATGCACCGATTTCCTTAGGTTGAGTGAGCAAGTAAGTGCTCCTCAAGGCTTGTCTCTGCATGGGAGAGATGAGAGTCCGCTCCTTATGTCTGGAGAGCGGAGATTCCAGGCTCCTTATGTGTGTTAGGCCTGTTTTTAATGTGGGTGCCAGGATCTTAATGCTTGTTGCGTGAGCACTTCATGATGTGAGCCATGTTCTCAGTTCTGATTGTTTTCTTAAATACAGGCCTGACATTGAACTTGCTGTATAGATAGCTGAGGATGATCTTGAACTTCTGTCTCCTGCCCATCTCCTAAGCAGTGGCACATACCAGCATGTCTAGTCTGTGGAGGTCTTGGGATCAAACACAGGACTTGGGGCATGCTCGGCAAGCCCTCTACCAAATACACTGCATCCCCAGCCCTCATTGATAAGTTATCATTGATAAATCTTCAGTTAACTGTATGTGCTCTTATGGAGGTAAGAGAGCAACTTGTAAGAGGCGATTCTCTCCTTCCATCATGTGGGTCCTGGAGATTGAATTCAGGTTGCCAGGCTGAGCCACCTTTCTGACCCAATCAGTTATTAGCTACTGATGTTGATTCTTGGTTCAGATTTGCTTAGTTTTGCCTTATGTTCATCTTCTGTTCGAAGGTCTCATTCAGGATGCCACATTGCATTGTTACCAATTGTTTGGTTTTTTTTCCTGTTAACTTTATTTCCCTTACATGTAGCCTAACTAAAGTGAACCAAAGATTCCAAACAGTGGCCTGGAATTAAAAAAAAAAAAAGATTCTAACAATGGGACATGACGGGTTTATTCATCTCTGCTGCATGTGTCAATTTCATAGTTCAGAAATCTAAATTAGAAATGATATGTACTTAGGTATCGTATAATCAGTATGGACAGTATAATTTTTAACCAGAAAACTGAAATAGAAAGGTTTTTGTTTTGCTGAACCTAGGTTTGAGGGGAACTGGATTTGGTGGCTTATTTCTTTCAGTATAGATAAATAAAAATTCAGATTTTAAACAGATGGACTGAGGTTTTTCTGTTTACCACTAAGTACTATTTTCCATAAGCTCTAAGGCTTGCTGTAAGCAGGATATAACAAATACTGAGAAGTCCAAGGTCTCTCAGGCAGTTAAAATTGTGTGCATTCATCTCAAAATAATTTTATCAGTGAAACAAAGGAGCCCATACAACTTTTGAAAGAAGTATACGGGATTAGGGTTTTATAGTATGAAAGACGAAGGCAATTATGTGGGGGGAGAAGGTGTCAGAGACAAAAGAGAGTAGCAGGGGCAGGACAGACAGCATGGCTCCTCTCCTCTGTGGATGCTGTGTGTTGGCAGTGAAAGCCCACGGGGAAGGGAAGGGGGTGGAGAGCAGGAAATGGAGGTGGTGCAGACACACAGACACACATGCAGAAGGCTTCTCAGGACTGTTATTTTGCATGCTGGCTAATTAAAAAAAAACAGAAATAGAAATCTTACACGTTAGACATATTTGAAGATAAATTTGGAGTGGAAGTCCTACCAAATCTCTATCATTTTATCTAGCAAGAATGGAGTGGTCAAAATGTTTTCATCTGGATTCAGTAGGCTTTCACTTGCTTATAACTGTTCAGCATGATATCAGATTCAGTGTGGTGAAGGAGCACCGTGGAGGGACAGCAAGCTTGAGGATGATGGCGTGTGTGTGTGTGTGTGTATGTGTGTGTGTGATAGCATGGATGGTGAGATGGACAGCATCTGTGAGTGGAGAAAAGCTCCTTTGGTTAAATATTTACCTCTGCTGCTGGATAACGTAACCTACTTCAGTTAGCACATTCCAGGAGCACAGTGTCTTGCATCCATGCCTGCCTCATGGAGAGTAGGTCTGGGGCTCCTAGGAAGTGCTGTTTGCTGCAACAGAGGGGTTTTCAGACACTGTGCTAAGAGACGTGAGTAACAACTAAGATGTGCCAACTGTCTGCCCGACTCAGAACCCATCGATCGTAAGCGGGTTCCAGTGAGCTCATTGAACTCTCTCAGCTTTCTGAGGGAACTGTCGCTCCTGTGTAATGGGTAAGGACAACTGGTTTCTTAAGGCTACACAGTTACTAAGTAGCAGAACTGGCATACATTTTGGATCTGTAGGTCAGACTTTTTTCCTGTATCTCACCTGTCCTAGAATGAGATCATATAGTGCCTTGAATGCTAGTTTTTACTATTTTGGATTTTGTTTTTAAGATAGCATTGGACTATTACATTTTTTGAAGAAGATGTGGATTGTGATGTGCATTTTTTAATCCCAGCATTTGGGGGACAGAGGCAGCAGGCAGATCTTTGTAAGTTCAAGGATAGCTTGATTTACCACAGAGAGTTTCACGACAGCCTGGGCTACATAGAGAGAGACCTTGTTCAAATGAATGAGAAACTAATCCAAGCGATGTGGTTTAGGGGGATCATCTTGAGAGGACTGTGGAATATTGAAATGACAATCAGCCGGACATTGGAGTTTTTCTTTCTTGCTTTGTTTTGAAATAGATTTTCACTGTGTACCCTAGGATAATGTGAAACTAGCAATGTACTTCAATGTGGTTCGATGAACTTGTGGCCAGCCTCCTGCCTCTGCTGTCATTTCAGGTGTGTGTTACCATGCTCCCTCTGAACACTGGAGTTGTCTAGTGTGCTTTATGAAATTCCAGTGCATGGCTACATCTTTGTTCATGTGAATTAAAATCCCAGATGGTGAGATGAAGGCATCAGTTCCTACACGTTCCCTAGGTGATGGCAGTTGCAGCTAAGATTGATGATGGAGATAGAGGCTATTGAGAAACGTTATCTTCATGGCAGCTTAAACTGTAGGGCAGCAATGTGTCTATACAGAAATATGTGAAGGGAATTAGAGATACATACTAAGAGGACCTGAAGAGTCTGTGGCAGCAGCATGCAGCGGGTAGAAAGTGGACTCAAGCTTCCATAGCTGATAGTACTTTCTGTCTGTGAGTTTGTGGGTTTTAGGGCATTAGTACATGTACCAGAGGAGATAAGTTCATGTGCTCATACACAGGATCAGGCAGATTATGTGTACGATGCAGAGAGGACCAGAAGAGTCAGTTTTTTAGAGGAAGAGAGAAAATGCTGTTAGGACATGCTTTTGGAGTTAATGCTTGACTTAAGTGTTGAAAGGAGCACAGGTCCTTTGCTGCCTCCATGAGCGTGCCACTGAGGGCAGTGGGCAGCAGTACAACACGGTGCAGCCTGGGAGCTAAGACACAGGTTAAAGGTCTAGTGGGAACAGTGCCGAGTGGTGAGCTTTGGGGACAGGTGGCTCTCCCTTCACTTTGCTTCTTGTTTGATTATTTTGAGATGGGATCTCACGTAGCTCAGGCTGGTCTTGAACTCACTATGTGTAAGAAGATGATTTTGAACTCCTGGTCCTTCTGTCTCACCCCCCAAGTGCTGCCGTTAGAGAAGTGCCATCACACTCAGCTCTTTATTTTATGGTAGTTCTTTCATGATTGTCTCCCATCACCCATTTCTCTGTTGCTCTGTTTACTGTTAGTTCTTAACCCTTTCTTAACATCAGGGCTTTTCTAGTTGCTCTGTTTAGTAGTAATCTCTCTCCAGAGAGAATATGGTGGAGTTATGGCAGTACATAGAAAAGGTTCCATTTAGTATTTGATGTGTATTTGGTACTTACTGAGAGCACTGTTTTTAGAAAGAACCGTTAAGACCCCTTGGAGTTTTCTGCACTCTTATTCTGAATTTTGTTTACCCTCTTCCCATTAGATTTTTAGACTGTATTGTATTACTATTGTACTTGTGTGGTGAGAAAAGAAATTATTTCTTGCATTCTTAGCTATGTGCTCCATCCTGAGCTATGTATCTCACACACTTTCATGGGAATCTCTATAATACCATGAAGGTAGGTATTCTCTGTAGAAATGAAGAAACAGGCTCTCAAAAGCCCATTGCAGTAAGGTCCCTTAGCCAGGCAAACAGTACAGATATTCTAAGTCTGTTTTTCCTGTCATTGTATACAAAGACATATTTTTATGTCATAAAGTCATCTATATTACACCTACTTTTTTAACCATACTTTTAAAGTATTTTGTATTCAGTATCTAATATAATGCACATTTTGAAAATTATGTGTTACATGACCATTTTCTAGAGTTTGATTCTTTAGGACTTGTGTCTTTATGTCTGAGATTCATTTTGATCCTGGGTACAAATGGTTTCTGAGACCTGAAGAACAAGTAACTACTTCCTTGTCTAGATTTATGAGTCATAGAAATCAATATTTCCATAGCATTAGCAATCTTGTCTATGGCTTTATAATATTCAGCAAGGTATGCTTTGCCATGATTCTTATGCCGTGACTTTTAGAAAGAGAGTAGACTTCTAGAAGCTGAGAAGAAATTTGTTATTATGTCTTTATTCACATCTTGATCCTGAATCATTTTCTCCCTCCCTCCCTCCCTCCCTCCCTCAAACATAAAATTCATGGATTTGTGTAAATGATGCATGTAATTTGCCAGATGAAGTTCCAAGTAAGCTAAGTTCTTTCACACTGAAAATGAAAATAGTTCAAACCCATCCCGAGGTTCAGCTTACATTGTAAGAGCACCTGAAATGTTTACTAACCTGCATTTCTAATAGAACCGGTTCTCATATCTCACCTGGTGTGATTGTGGTATGATAAGTGGTTTTGGTTGTACTGTTTCTATAACCTTTCCAGGTAACTGGTTGATTGAGTCAGATTTAGGGGAACATATTTCATGACATCAAAGGGTAGGTTTGTAGGTTTAAGTCTTTTCATGGGCAGTTGGGACATTTCTTTTGCTTTATGACCACAGTTTTCTTTCTGTTGCCCCACCATTTAAAAGACATTAGTTATGAGTAAAAAATCATATTGATCAGTTTTTGAGCTTCTCTCTGTGTAAGTGCTAGCAAGAAGGTACCAATACTAGAAGAATTACCCCTTATGCCCCATCACTAAAAATGAGTATAGAATAGTGGATGGAAATCGATTATGTTGTTGATGACAGCTGAGGATGTTTGTAGGACTGAGGGAGTATCTGTGTTGTGGCTAGCCTGGTATACATGTCTTAAGACAGTAAAAAGAGAGAGTCCATACTTACACTCTGTATTAATTCTTTGTCATATTAGATGTACTGTCTAGTTTCTGATCAGCTTGATACAAGCTATAGTCAGGTGAGAGGAGGGAGCCTCACGTGAGAAAACACTTCCCTGAGATCTGGCTGCAGGGAAGCAGGTAGGGCATTTTCTTGAACGGTGTTTGATGGGGGAGCGCCCAACCCATTGTGGGTGGTGCCATCCCTGGGCTGTTGGTCCTGTGTTCTATAAGAAAGCAGGATGACCAAGCCATGGAGAGCAAGGCAGTAAGCAGCAGTCCATCATGACTCGTCTTAGTTTAGTTCCTGTCCTGACTCCTTCAATGATGAACAATACTCAGGGTTTATTTGGCTTATGCTTCCTTTCAAGATATTAGGTATGCAATATACTAACATTTTGGAAATAAAAAAGATAGGCAAAATTTACTTTTGTCTTAGAAAAATTGAACTAATACATTTAGCAGACAGGAAAGCAGAAAACTACACATAAGACGTTTCTTACATGGGCCTGGTAAGGAGGCTCACTGGAGAAAGGGCTTGCTGCATGAACCTGATGACCTGAGTTTGATTCTTAGAACCCAAGTAAAAGTGAAAGGAAAGACCTGACTCCACAGAGTTGTCCTCTAGACCCTGCCTGCACTCTAGCGCGAGCAGCCCCCATGTCCCCCAACAGAAGAACAGGAAGAACCTCACTGTTTATTGAGGTTATAATAATTATTAACCCCTGTTCACTCATGTGCTTATTCATTCATTATTCATTGAATGTCTATAATATGTCAGATTTTCTTGTTGCTTTAAGACAGTAAACATATAGTTCTTACTTACACTCTGTATTAATTCTTTGTGTGTCAGATGTGCTGGCTAGTTTTATATCAGCTTGACGCAAGCTAGAGTCACGTGAGAGGAGGAAACCTCAATTGAGAACATGCCTCCCTAAGATCCGGCTGCAGGGAAGCATGTGAACAGCCACAGTGATTACAGCAGTGAACAGACCCGGTTCTCAGTGCCGTGGAATACTGTCTGAGTGGTCCTGTGTCAGTGTGCTGAGGACTAAAGCGTGATAGGGAGGAGAGTGTGGCTGACTGGAGAAGAAGCAGGAGCCTGTAAAGAGACTTCTGAAGAAGCAGCTGTTGAGCAGAATCTTCAGGACGTCCCTGTCTTCCTGTATCCCATGTGCCCCCTCTCTGGTGGAGATTGAACATGGGTCCTTCTACACGCTAGGAAAGTGCTCTGCCCATTTCTGTACACTCTGTATATTTTGAGGTAAGATATGGGTCTGCTTAAGTTCTGTAGACTGGCCTTGTACTCATTCTATAGCCTAGGCAGACCTTGAATTTGTAATCCTCCTGCCTCAGGCTCCTAAGTAGCTGTGATTACACACTTGCAGAACCAAGCCTGGTTATAGGGTTGTTTTCTGACCAGAGAGTGACGATGTTCTTAGAATTTGTGGGTCTGTTGATTGGCCTATAAAGGCTAGGTGCAGGACTGCTGTTTCAAGGAATCGATGGGACTCTGGACGCTGCCCCAGTCCTGTCTGGTGCTAACAGAAGTTATGCAGTGGCAACACACGTGGGATAGCATGCTCTTACACTGAGCAGGAAGGGAAAAGACTCTGAGGGTCAGATGGGGAGCTAACTCCAGATTGAACTTTGGTAACAGAATTGATTTTGTAAGTCCGTTATAAATGAATTATACATGGTTATATTGCCACTAAGATGAGAGGACTGTCAAAATGTTGGGCAGCTAAACAAAAAGAACGCTTGGGGTGGAGGGTGGGGGTGGCACAGATGACAAATCACTGTGCATAATCAGCTCTGGCAGTCAGAAAGGCAAGTGGAGTTTTTCGGCTCTCTTTTGGGAGATCAAACCATTTCTGTGGGATGAATAATTTACCTGAATTGTAGGTTTTGAGTACCAGAGTCTGAGGCGTTTTTTGTAGAGAATAATGTATCAAATGGTTTTGAGTGGAGGAATAACACAGTCCACCTGATCGTTTAGGAAATTATCTTAGGTTGAATACTCTCCAGCTCGGTTCTTTTTGTTACTTAGACAAACTTACTAAATTTCACAGTAGCTCCAGAAAATGGTAAAGTTTAGTAACTAACACATTCACAGAGGAGAAAAAGAGACATGACAGGAGTGATGGGCTGTTTTGAAAAGTGATTAAAATTGAGTAGCCCAGATATAACTCATTAGTGACGAGGGAATACAATGCGTACTTGTATCGTGTTGGTCTTTGCAGTAGGATATGACTTTTTGAATTTCAGTATTTAGCATGGTGAATGAGTGGTATGGACGTCATTGTGGATGCAGCTTTGAAGAGTGAGCGGGGTTGAGACATGGCACGCTGGGAGTGGCAAGTTAGAGAAGAGCCTGGGTTGAGAGAGCATTGTTGTAGGGGAGGAGACTAATTAGAACTTAATGATTTGATCAGAAATGGGGGTGCAGTGGTCTGTCTGAGGAGGTGGAAAAAAAGATGGATAAATGGGGAAAAAATGGTTTCTGAGAGAGAACTAAGTGTTTTGTTTTTCAGAAAAAAAAAGCTTTCTAAATAAACCTAAAAGCCTTTCCTTCCTAACAGAATTTTAGAACAAGAAGTTAATTGCTAAAAGTGTCCAAATGCATGGGTAGAAGTGTTTTGAGAGATAAGCTATATCTGCAGAGGAGACTTGGACGTTATCTGAAGAACAGGACTGGAGGCTGCTCTGATCACTCACTGACTGAGAGAACACACAAGGCAGGAAGACAGGGCTACATTAGTACACTTGGGAAATATCAGGAAAGCCCTTTAAAGAAAAAAGTTGATAGAATGTAAATCATACCAGATGAATATTCATTCCAGAGAGAACTTTATATCGTGACAGGTTGCAATTTCCTGAAGTCACAGGATTTCAAAGAGAAAGGGGAAGGATTTAGTTCCTACTATGAAAATACTCTTGAACATCCCTGCCTTCCTCTGCGTGTCACTTTATAGAATATTGTTTCATCATTTAACTCTTGTAAACTCTGGGTGTTGTTGAGTTTCAGACCTCAGGAATTTGAGATGAAATTGTTCCTGAGACATTTTGAATCTTTTTTTTATTTTTTCTAAGATCATACCATATTTAGAGTTGCTGATGTTCAAGGGACAGTAAATGTATGATCTTGCATTTAAGATGCTAATATTGCTGTGTTTTACTATGATTTTAAGTTTGAGGTGGATATTTTCTGCTGCACTTTATACATTGTCATTGTGTAAAACATCATGTGTAGGTAGAAAGATCAATTTAAAATTTTGTTTCCCTTTCTTATTTCTCTATAAAAATAATGCATAGTAGTGTACCCTAATTAAATACTATGCAAAAAATACAATAAGTAAAACTCTGCCTTCTAAATATAATGACATTTTGGCGAATTTTTTGTCCTAAGTGTATTTGTCTTACATTAAACGTTGTAAGGTGGAGTGAGTACCTAGAGGGCCAAAACATGTTATAGTGTAAAGCTCTAGGTCCCAGGAAAAAAAGGTTCTTTTAAAAATCTTTCATGTAAAACTCAAGTATAAAATGTGCACAGTTTTTGCAGAAGATTACAAGAATATGAAAAATTGAAGCTAAGTATAGCGTGACTCCTGTTCTAAGAACATGTTGTTCCCAGCTGCATTATATAGCCATCACTGAAGTTTCTTATTCTCAGAGCCAAAGATAGTGAACAGAACACCCTGAGATGCTTGGTGTAATCCTCCCAAATGTGGGTGCTGGGGGCTGCCTGCCACAGGATTGCTTCTGAAAATCTGAGCTGCTAGCTGTATTGGGGAAGAGGTGTCACCAGCTGTGTCCTTGTTGGATCAGCTCTCTGTGCTTTGCCTTATACTCACCAAATGGCCCTAAGTCAAGATGCTGCATATACAGGGAAGAAAGTGTGTGTAAGGCTTTTGGATTTACACCAGTGTCATGGAATCATTTCTGTACCACAGGGTGATGTTGTCTTGGTCTGTTGAGATGGAGGAGTTCCTAGGTTGAAGGGCTGGTGATAAACTTCTACTCTGTCCTTTGTGTGGAATACTCATAGATGAGTGGCATACATTTAGATATAAAATAAAATTAGATCACAGTTCTCATATGACAGTTTTTATGATACTCATAGACCAATGATTTAAATAATCTTGTAAATATTTAGTGCTTCCAATGAAAATGTTTTGTAGCACACAAATTCCTAAATAAAAATTTCTAGTCACATTAGTTGTTTTTTTTAAACTGCATTCAGTCAAATAGAAAATTTATTTCTGTAACAAATTACTGTGATGAGTTTGAATATTTATTGAATTAAAAGAGAAAATGTTTTATCCTATCTTAATGGTCTTTCTCTAAACGCAATAAGAAATTTCTAGATTCTTTGAGATGTGAGTAGTGTTTTAGTACTTTAGTGAAAGCCAATGAGTGCCCAGCTTATGTTAAACAAATGTATAAGATACTTGTGTAGAGTTATTCCACATTAGATATTTCATGATCTTTATGTATTACACAACATGGTACCGTATTCTAAAAATGTAAGGATAACAAACTAGTCTGTGTCTACTTAGTGATCTACGTTACTTGACAATAAGGGGCTCACTTGCTTATAACCTGCTTCCCATTAGCATCCTCCAACATGGAAAGGATGGTTTATTGGCAGGCCATGGACCGCCTCCCTCCCATCCATGTCTTCTGGGAAATGTCTCTGAAGCCATCCTGTGTTCGCGTGGCGCCTCAGCTGTGGCTTTCAGTGCTTCTGCCTGAGTCTTAGACTTGTCCATTATAATTAGTTTTTCTTGCGATTGTTCCTTTAAGCTGTGCAACATATGTGTCACGGCATGTGTCATTCGTCAGTGATCAAGGCTTGAGGTCACAAACCTGACTCACACAGACCATCACTTGTGCTTCCTCTACCAAGAAGACTTCTCTGTACAGACTTTACACATCCAACTGCCTTCATGGCCCCCTCGTGGATGTCTTCCTGAGCCCCTTGGAGTTCTCCCTGTAACACAACTGCAACTGCTCAGCTAATGGCATTTCCAACGTGCAGGCGCTCAATTCCGACTACTTGAAGTCATCTTGATACCCCGTCTCTTGACTCCCACTTGGTCTGCTTGGACATTCTGCTACTGTACTTTCAAAGTATATTTAGAAGTGAACAACCTTTCACTACCTGTCCTGCTGCTGCTGTGTATCCCCGGGTTGTCTCAGTAAACTCCATACATACTCCTGTTCGTATAGTATTTTCAGAATAGTAAGTTGGAACAATTCTGTTACAATACAATCAGACCATGTCAATCCTTTTTTCAAAACCATTCTTGCTTCCCTAATCCCATTCAAAATACAGCCAAAGCTGCAACAAGACTCTGAAAGGCCTCCATAATCTAGGGTCTTTTACCACACTGACTTCAGTGTTCTTACTCTTCACCCCCTGATGTGTCTAGCTTCTGCACTCACTGATTCCCATACCCTCGGCACTGGCCTGCATAGCAGTCGTCTGTATATAGTTTTCCTTCCCTGTGGAGTAATCTCTGGCAGTTTTTTTCCTCTTGCTCGTGGACCACTGTGGTAGGGTGCTTGCTGTTGGGGTTCCTGTCTAAAGCCATGAGCTCCTTTTTCTTGATGTTCTGTATGCCCCTGTTCTCTGCTTATTTTTTTTTTATTTTTAGGTTATGTAGTATACTATAAGTTAGTACCATTTATTATGTTCTTCTACACTTTCTCCACTGAAATTTAAGTACCACTTTGACAGAATTCTGGTTTGGTGGTGTGTGAGTCAAACCCAGGGCTAGAGTTAGGTTCACATTTACCACTGAAGGACAAACCCCAGCCCAAGACAGGATTTCTGTCTGTTTCATTTACTGCTAGGATCCTTTGGTGTTGAAGCTATGTGTCTATAGTTGTTACCCAGTAAATATTGGCTATATGGATAGTAGATATTTCAAGTCATTACTCACTTTGTCAAACTGAACCAGTTAGGATTAATCCAATGGCATAAGCTGCAAATGGCACAAATATGCTGAAAGGTGTAATGTCGATATTATAATGCAATTATTGGAACAATGCCTCAAGTTACTGTCTGTGTTAGAGATAGTTTTGGAGAGTGAATGGGTGAGGGATGGAAACTGCACAACAGTCAGCACAGTACTGTTAATAGAATTAGAGACTGTTAAACAAAACTGTACAATGAAAATGAGCTTATTAACCGTTCACTCCAAATAGAAATGAATTCTAAAGCCTTCAAATAGGTTTGTAATGTGAATTTTATGTGTGTGTATGTGTGAGCACCCATGTTTTGCTCTTGTGTGTTTGTGATTAAAACTACAGTTTTCCCTCGTGAAGTTACGGGTAAATCTAGGGGAAACTAATAATGAAAAAAATCTTTAAAAGAATAGCAATTTGCGAAGACAATCCAGAATGGTATCCAGTGGTCCTTCCTCCCTGGTGACTAGGGAAGTGACGGAGAGGAGAGTACCCTTCCCTCACAGAGAGTGTAGAACCACTGAATTTCCTTTTGTTTGTTTTGGCATGGTTTTGCCAGGGGTTGTTTTAAGACAAAAGTAAATCTAGGTTTTCTCTAAATTTATCGTCACAAGAAGATTTTTTAAAAAATAGATGTCTTTGAAGCATTTAAATAGTTGCCTATAGTTGTCTCTGTCAGCTTCCCGCCTCGTACAGTTTTCCAATGTTACTTATTTATATATTATTATATGTAATATTTCATATTATATTATGACCCCAGAATTAAGTCATATTAAACAATGAGCATTTATTTCAAATTTTGTGAGTCAGGAATCCAAGAGCAGTTTATCATGTGGCTGCATCTCGTCAGGAGGTTGTAGCTAAGCATATGGACGGCTTCTGTCGTTGTGTGCATTGATGACGGTTGGACAGGAGAGTCCCTCCCTCTTCAAGCTCACTCCATAGCTCACCTCAGGGTGTACCTAGTAGGCCTCTCTGCAAGGCTGCCCTATGGAGGGCCACCATAGACACTGACCTGTGAGAGAGCACGGAGAACAAGACCCAGCCTCAGAAGAGGTTGCCATCCTTTTGCCATTTTCTCTTCATGAGTAGTGAGCTAGGCATGGAGGAGCATGCTTGCAGTCCAGGAGCTGAGGCAGGAGGATCAAGCCTGACATTATGTTAAAACCAAGCCTATACCTCCTACACCCAAAGCAAAACTTAACAAAAGGAAATTCAAAGATTGTGCTTTCTCTGAAGGAGAAAGGATTGTTTGCCAGGAAATAAGGACCCCTGGGTAGTAGTTTAAGGTTGTCTTCACAGGAACTTTTGCCTTTTTAATTTTTAAGGTTTATTTTTTATTTTAAATTATGTGTTTATTTGTGTGCCCTTTGTGGGTGTGTGCATGTGTAAAAGTGGATTCTCTGGAGTTGGAGTTACAGGTGGTTGTGAATCCCCGTCTGCCCCACTGTGGGTGCTAGTAACCAAATTCAGGTCCACTGGAAGAGCAGCATGTGCTGTCTGTAGCTGAGCCATCTCTCCATTCCCGATTCACAAACACTTCCATCTTTTACTTTACCCCTTTTAACCTCCTCCCTCAAGCTTGCTGTTTGTAATAAGGACCTGAGCACACTGAGTTCATTGTCAGTAGAGCTGTGGTCTGTGAAACCGAAATCTGTTCATAGAAGAAGAAGCATGGCTTGGCAGCTGACAAAAAATAAATAGACACTAGAACATGGTATCCATAACTGCTCAAGAGCTATCACATGCTAACAAAGTGTCAGGTAAGAGAGTCCTTCCAAGGAGATGACAGAAGCCTGCAGCAAAGGGCTCACCTAGTTTTGTCTCATTGTAATTACTTCACTGTTCCGGAAACACACTCTAATCAGTGGGAAGGCTTTAGGTTTGGTTTGTGAAGTGCAGGATACCTGAGAGCTGTGTACCTACTAAGGGAGTCTGAGCAGTTAGAAGAGTTTCTAGGTAGAGGTCTGCATCTGTTTGTTGCCAGTTTTAAGTTCTTCATTGAAGAACTGAGTCTTCTGCTTGGTGTGGTAGAACCTAGGAGGTTGAAGGAGGAGGACTGTGGGTTTGCCTAGAATACTTAGTGAGGTCGTGTTGGGGGTGGGCACCATGGAATGTGTCTTCTGACTCCCTAAAGGATTAGTAGCTGTAAGATATGCTTGTCATTAGTCAGTTCCAAGAAAACTATATCTGACTTAAAACTTAACCTGGGGTTATTTGTCTGACAACAACTGTTTCTCTTTTTCTTTTTGTCATTTGGTTAAAAAATGATCTATTTTATTGATGTCTTTGTAGAACCTACATCTTGCTTGTCTTTTATTATTCTAAGACTAAATCTCTGGAGAGTGCTCCGATGGTGTGCATAACTAATGCTTAGTAGTGATTGGGTGGTAGGTACTGTTAAAGCTTTCCATTTAAAAGGGTAAGTGACCTTCAGTGAGCTTAGATTTCTAAATGGTCTTACTGCTGCTTAGCCCTATCTGGAACTGTCGTCAGAAGGAACTTTGGGCTTGAGTAAGTGTAAAGCAATGTACTTTGGTGATTCTGCTTTCTCTTCACGGCTTCATTTCCCCAAGTTTAAACAAAGATTTGGTATCACCTAAGCCAAGGAGTTTTTTAATTATTATTTTTTATTTTTATTTTTTGGCACATAGAGGGAAATGTCTTATGAATTATGACGATTGAAACTAATGTGCATGTGCTTCCTACTCACAGACTAACGCTGTTCTCTTGTCCTTTTGTCTCGCTGCTGCTTCCGTCCGTCCGGTGTTTGCTTCTCCCTGGTTTGGATTGTGTTTGTTTGCTGCTCACTCCCTCTGCATTAAAAGCTTCTTGGTGATAGCAGAGATGTCCTTGGGCCATCAAGTAAGTAGCTACAGTCGGAATGTCATGCTTTGAAGATACAATAATATTTGGTGTTACTTACAAATGAAAAATAGTATTTCAGTTTTGATTGTAGAGATGCTCAATGACCACAGTTCTCTGCTGCTGTTGTCTAGGTGAGAGCCACAGAGTCTGTATGTAAATCACAGTCTTCCAGAGCACTGGCTCTCAACCTGTGGGGTCAGACAGCCCCTTCATGCATCACAAAACAGGAGATGTACATTATGATCCATGTCAGGACCAAGATTACAGTTCTGAAGTAGCAATGAAAATCATTTTATGGCTGGTGTCACCACAAGATGAGAAACTGTATTTTGGAAGCATTAGGAAGGCTGAGGAACCACTAAGTTAGAGGCTGATTCATGATTTAGTAAACCCCCCTTCTTACAAGACCCTTGCAGAGTCACAGGCGTAAAGAGATTGTATAAGGACTTATTTACGGCCTCAGGAAACTGAGAAAGTGTTTTCATTTATAGAATTTTAATGGAATAATTGGATTGTCATTTTTGTTTGTATTTTGGAGATTTTTATGAAAGTTTTATTTTATGAATGTTTTATTTTAGAGGTCTAGAAGGTTTCTCTTTAAAGATAAAATTATATTCAATTTACTGTAACAGATTTTGCTGGTTTTGTTGTTTTCTAGATAGGGCTGGACATTGTAGTGGCTTTTGAATAAGCACAACAAATAAAACGTGTCACTGCAGATTGTTGTAGTCCATGTAGACAGTGACAGGAACAGTTGGTACATTAGAAATCATAGCAACACTCAGCCAAAAAGAACATCCAAGATCAGGTCATAGAATGCCGATTCTACAGATTAATCTTGAAGCTTAACTATCCAGGAAGTACAGCCCACTAAATGCTACTATTACTAATTCTAAAAAGTGACAGCAAAGCATTGTTGGCTGAATTTGAGTCTAACCAAGTAATTAAAATTTTATTCCATCATAAATTGAGCAGAGGTTTTGATTTGTATTAAATAACACATAGGAAACTGATTTCAGAGTTTATGTTTATAGATAGTCGCCTCACTGTTGCAAGCCATCTCTGTGCTCTGGGCCTCATATGGGGGGGGGGTCAAAGAGAAGGAATGAGCAAGATAATAGCAAAATTTCTTCATAATGAGATTTGTTGTTGTTGTTGTTGTTCTAAAGAGAGGGCAACTGGTGGCATGAATGTGGTTGCATAATCACATGACAAAATCATAATTTTCCTTAATTAATGTTTTAGTAAAAGGTAGAATATATAGACACACACACACACACACATCAATCTTTGGTCTATGTTAGTTTTTCTTTCAAATGCTTATTAGAAAGCATATTTCATTTTTTTTATAGAAAGCTAGTTTAAAGTAATACACTATTTCTTTTAAATCACAGCAGTTCTTACTTAAAATATGTTGCCTATTACATGCAATATTATCAGATAGTGGAAAACAAAGTTAGAAGAACATAAATCTCTTTTTACACAATTTTTATTATTTCAAGAGTATTTTTAAATCTTAAAACTCTCTACAGATATTACTAAATCTTACCACTACCTTAATTTTATAAAAGAGAGACTCCCAGATCTTCAGGGCTGTCAGGTTGACATACAGATTATTTAGGTGTCTTATTTTAGCTTCCATGCAGCAGAAGGGCAAATGCCAGAATTTGCAGTTCTTCAGACTTTGATGAGCTGTTGAGGATCGAGGGAAGGCGATAGGTTACCTGGACAGTAACTGCTGGATTAGGTATCCCAGTGTGCTTGCTGTCGGTAGGTGGAGTTGCTAAGTAGCTCCATGCAGTATAAATGGAGCCAGCAGGGGGCACTGTAGTGTCACCGTTGGCAGGTGAGCTTGTTAAGCTATGCTGCGACAATGATGCCTTTGCCAAATAGCTTTTCAGTTCTTTAGCAAACGTTTATCAGTTGTGCAAGCGGATACACACACAAACAACGTCACTGTGCTTCTTAAGCTTCTGTTCAGACAGTCCCACTGCTGTGCAGTTCCTGTAGGGCACTGAATGATTTGTGTTAGGAAGAGAAATGTTTGTGAACTAGTTGAGACAAAACACGCAGGAAGATGGGTTCTCTGTCTTACTGTAAAGCACTCTGAAAAAAGAGGTAACTTGAGAGCTGGGCACGAAGACACAGGGCTGTGATTCCAGCATCAGGGAGGCAGACCAGCAGAGGCCTATGAGGTCTTTCCAGTTTGAGTTCTTTGTTGGAGATCATGTCTCCAAGAAGCACATAAACGCTGCGTTAGAAAGAGGTGAACAGAACTGTTTACCTGTGTATGTAGTGGACTTACTTAAAACACATGCCTATGTGTTACTAAATGTAGAAACATGCTGTAATCTACTCCCTGGTGGCACTCCCCAGACGTGATGACTATGTTGTATTTTTTTAATCTTTTATCTTTTTGGTTTTTTTTTTTTGCTTAAAAAAGAATAAGGATCTTTCTTTTAGTTTTTAAAGTTATATATTATTCCTCTCTCTCTCTCTCTCCCTCTCTCTCTCTCTCTCTCTCTCTCTCTCTCTCTCTCTCTCTCTCTCTGTGTGTGTGTGTGTGTGTGTGTGTACACGCACCCATTGGTCACAGTATGCTTTTGGAGGTCAGAGGACAATTTGTGTGTATCAGTTCTCTTGTTCCACCATGTGGTTCCTGAATTTGGTTCACCACATTGGGTGGCAAGTGCCACCAAGGGGCTGGAGAGGTAGCTCAGCAGTTAACAGAGCTTGCTGTTCTTCCAGAGGACCTGAGTACCCAGTACCCACACTGGCTGGCTCACAACGACCCATAACTGTAGCTCTAGAGGAATCTTACACCCTTTTCTGGACTTCACACACATGTAACATACACATGCAGATATTACACACATTAAAAGAGAGAGATTTAAAAAGAAATAAAAGAATTAAAACAGGCTCAGGGAATGATAAGATGGCATTTTGGGGAATACTCAGGTGGCCATTATTGTAGAAGCCAAGAGATGAAATAAAGATAAACAGGTGCCAGGCCCTTTGACGCTTCTGCCAGTGGATTTAAAGAGAAACGAGCATGCGCTTGCGTTCTCTCTCTCTCTCTCTCTCTCTCTCTCTCTCTCTCTCTCTCTCTCCCTCTCTCTCTCCCTCTCTCCTTCTCTCCCCCCTCTCATTGTCTCTGTCTTTCTCTCATTCTCCCCTCCCTTCCTTCCTTCCTTCCTTCCTTCCTTCCTTCCTTCCTTCCTTCCTTCCTTCCTTCCTTCCTTTTCTTAGGGATTAAATCCAGGGTCCCACACTAGTGCAGCACATGTCTGCCTTGGTGCCTTCAGAGATCTAAAGGGAACACTGTAGCTCCCTCCTAGAACTGGAATTATGGGTGATTATGAACCACCATGTGGGAGCTGGGAACTAGGAACTAAACCAGAGTCCCCAACAAGAGCAACAAGTGCTCCTAGCTGCTGAACTCTCTGTCCAGCCCCTGCCAGGAAGCCTTTTGAACACAGACTTAGAAACCTACTATGAGTAGGTTGCCTGTGTTATTTGCTGTTTAGTTGTGGAGAAGGTAGTCTCTGAACCTCAGCTACACTGTTTTTGAAACAAAATCTTACCTACTTGCCATCCAAAAATTAGAAACCAGAGTAGAAATTCAATTGAATGTAAAGTATTTTTCTCTTGCTAATAATTTGTATTTTATGATTATTAATAAACCTGTACATCTTTTCTTACACTTTTTGATCATTTTATTTCTTCTCTGAAATGACTTGTTGTATTGGCAGATATTGAAGAGTTAATATAAACCCTGTGAAAGATAGTTACCCATAGGGGGCCTTAGCAGTTGGATAGGAATAGGGTCTGTAATATATATTTAACTGAGTCTTACCTGTCCGTTCCTCTTGGATTTATAGTAAATGAATATTAAAATAAAATGATTATGCAAGGTAATTTCTTTTCTTTTCTTTCTTTGAGCTGTTGTAGCGAACACTGAGGAACCCCAGCATTTGACCCCGGGAAAGATGAGTCAGCGCCAAGGGAAAGACGCTTACCCTACCCCAGCCAGAGACCTGCAGCAGCCCTCTCTCAGCCCCGCCAGCCTGCACAGCCAGGGTAAGAAGGCTCCAGCGGGAAGCACTGACATTTGTGCTGCCACAGTGCACTTCTTCCTGGCTTTACACAATTTTTGTTGCTGTTTCTTTTGTTTGGATGGTTTGCAGTGGGCTTACAATGAATACACTTTTCTTTCTGGTCACTTGCCTTTTTCTTAGCCTCACCAGTGTTTGGTTCTTCTAAGCCAGGAATTCATTCACATTTGGTCTTCTAGCCTCCTTACGTATGCAGTACAAAATATTGAAACTTGCACCTGATCGTAACCATTTTCTACCCCCGCCCCTCCCCCACAGCCCGTTCCCTCTCCAGTTCCAGTAATTTATAACCACTGTTTTACACCCACCTCTGTAAGACCAGTTCTTTTAGTTTCTAGGAAATTGATTATTTTAACTCTCATACCCCTGGTGGTTGATTTCTGTGCCTGCCTCCTTTTCTGAGATAGTATCTTCCAGTTCTCTTCATGTTGCTACAAGTGATAGGATTTAGTTTTCAAGTCCTGCTTGTTTACTGATTTCTATATTTGAATATTTGGAATTGCTGGATTATGAATAACATTTTTATTACAAAAGCTGTTTTTTCCCTTACTGTAGTTTGGGTATTTTTGCAAGGCTTAAATGCTCATCTTAATAAAAGACTTTTTATTTCTGCTCCTATATAGTTGATGTGTTTACTATGGTGGTTTGAAGTATATAAATAAAGTCGGGACACACAAATATACACACATACTAGTCAGGCATTCTGTGTAGACAAACAAAGCTTGACAGGTAGTACTTTTCAACATTGACTGCAAGAAGCAATTGGAAAATCCATTTTTGTACTTCCTGCTTTAAAACTCATTGGTCTGCCTTGAATTTTATATTAAAAAATGTACTACACAGTAGTGTTTAATACATTTCTCATTTTATTGCATAGAATATTTAAATCTGTGTGTAAAGGTTCAAGATTTTTTTTCACTGTTTCTTTGATGACATTTGTAAATGAAAGTCATTCTTTTTCCATGCACGCATGGCAGCGAAGAATATGTGGATTGCACTTTCTTATTTATGGATCATTCTGGTACTCAGCTAGAGTTTCATTGCATATCCTCAGTTCCCCGGTCACACTCCATAGCTGCAGTGAAAAAGCTTTTGCTTTTAAGATTTAAGAACTTGAATTTGTTGTTTTATATTTTTTATATTTATTTTTATATTTATATTTTGGGCGGTTTCAGTTATTCTTCTAAATGATTGTTTGAAATTGATAAATGGGAAATTCCAGAAAGGAGCAGCTTTTCAGATTTAAGTTGCACTCAGTTCTGAGTATTGTAATGAAATCTTGTCAGGATCCTGCCCTGTCCTTCCAGGAATGCGAGTCATCCCTTTGTTGAAGGTATTCTGCTGGATGCAGCACCCACCCTGCGGTATGGAGGGCTTATATTACAGTATATTGTTGTAATTATTGTCTTAGTTGTCGTTACTCTTTTATGGTACAAACTTAGAAACATTATGTAGTACAGTCTGCATAAGGCTTAGCACTGTTAGTGGCTGTAGGAATCCACTGTGGGAAAGGGACAGGGGCCTGTTAGTAATCTTGTACTTTAAAAGTTACAGTTAGACTCTAACTCTCATAATTAGTACTGGCTGTGTCCGGTTTTAGTGTTTTAACGTTATGGCTTTTCTTTTGAGATGAGGCTTGTTCAGCTCCTCTTCTCCCCAGCCTTCTTGTTTTGGAGATAGCATCCCATCTAATGCAGCCTGCCTTTAAACTATGCAATCAGGGATGATGACCTTGAACTCATGATCCTTCTGCTTTCACCCCGTGAGTGCCAGGATTACATGTGGGTACCATCATGCCCAGTGTATGTGGTATTGGAGATTGAACCCAGAACCTTTAGCATGCTAGGAAGACCTCTACCACCTGGCTACATCCCAGCCCCAAGTCTTTATTCCTAGGATTGTTGAAATGAAAACAAATTCGTTGTTAGGCTATTATATCATCAGTCCTGAAGAATGCCCTTGTTTGTTTTTGTCCAATGTGCCTTTGACTTTTCAGTAAACTGGCTCAGTGTCCTAAATAATGTTGCCACTTTGATTCCTGCAACTATTATTTGTTTCTTTACCTTTTGTGTTTCCTATAAATGGGAGAACGTCAAGATTTGATTATATTAATTTTGATCATTTTTGAACAATAGTTTTTTTTTTATAGGGAAGGTGTTTTACAACATGTTCCATCACATGTGAGGATTCACTAAATTTCTGGTTGTCCTGCTAGTGAGGACATGCGGGTAGGAGTTACAGATTCAGGTTGCACTAGTCCGATCATCTTTATTGAAAGTTGCAGCTTTTCTACTTGAATTGACTAAATAAAAAGGAAATGCTGTTTGGCACCCTGCAAACACTCTCTTCTCCATCAGCCTTTTACCTAATGATATCTATAAACTTCCTAATTTTTTTTTATGAATGATCTTATTTATTTGTGTGAGTGGCTGTCTATGGCTATGTGCATGTGAGTGTGGGTACCTGCAGAAGCCAGAAGTGGGTGTCTGCATCCTCTGGAGTGGGAGCTGTAGGCAATTATGGGTGGTAACTAAACTCAGGTCCTGTGAAACTGTGTAAGGGCTCTTAACCACTGAGACATTTCTCCAGCCCCCTCATAAATCATTTTTGCCAAAAGATGGCTTTCTTAGTTAGGGTTACTGTTGCTGAGATGAAACACCCTGACCAAAAGCAGATTGGGGAGTAAAGAGTTTATGTCAGTCACAGTTCCTCATGATAGTTAATCATCAAAAGCAGTGAGGGTAAAAACCCAGGCGGGGCAGAAACCTGGAGGCAGGAGCCGATGCAGACACCATTGGAGCGGTGCTGCTTCCTGGCTTGTTTCCCATGATGTGCTCAGCCTGCTTTCTGGTAGAACTCAGGGGTGACACCACCCACAATGGACTGGGCCCCACCCCCACTGATCGCTAGTTAAGAAATGCCGTACAGCTGGATCGTGTGGAAGCCTTTTCTCAACAGAAGCTCCCTCCTCTTTGATGAATCTAGCTTATCAACTTGACATAAAACTAGCCAGTACAGCTGACCCGTTGTCAGCTTGACACACAAACACACCGCTTTTCAATCAGAATCTTTTCTTTTTCATATATCACAATACATGACATAAATAATTCAGTTCAGCCCCTTTAAATATCTAGTGTTCTTTAAAATCCAGAATATCTTTAAAAAATCAGTCTTTTAACTGTGGGTTCCTGTATAAATCAAAATTACATAAGATATTTTCTGCAAGAGGAAAGAACCAGAGCACAGTCACAATCTGAACAGAACCAAATCAAACTCAAACAGTATAAATAACTCAGTGTCCAGTTGTCTGGGATTCACTGTGGTTTCCTGCACTCCTCCACGGTGCTTGGGTCACTCTGCAGCTCTGCCCTCCTCTGTAGCACACAGTTTCACTTCTAGTTATGGCTGGCTCTGCTCCACTGCTGCTGCTCGCCTCTGTGGTCATCCTGTAGCAGCTTCAGCTGCTCTCCATGACCCCCTCACACCTGCAAAACCAGCACTACCTGGATAACTCTCAACTGCCAAGTTCAGCTGCCAGCACAAGGGACAACTTTGGCCATATCTGGAACATAGCTTCTGTGTGCTGACTCTCAGGAAATGCTTTCCAGAAGATTTCACCTCAGCGATGCTGGTCTCTTCTCAAGCATCACTAATTTTTCAGCTTCAGCTAACTAGCGTTGAGTATCCCAGCAAAGCCAAGGTTCCACTTTAGTGTTTTTGCTATCTTGTTTTTGCTATCATAGCTGATTCTTCAGCCCCAGCTGACCAGACACCACAGATTCCTCATACAGATGGCCCAGTAGAATGTTTGCTTCCCTCTGAGACTTCACAAGCCAGGCCTCCTTCGTCTGCTCGGCTCTCAACAGTCTTATCTACTAGGCTCCCACAGAACATCCCACTGAGCTCTCAACACTCACTGGCTTTTCTAGCCCCAAATTCCAAAGTCTTTCCACACTCCTCTCCAAAACAACATGGTTAGGTCTGTCACAGCAATACCCCACTCCTGCAACCACTTGTCTCTGTCAGGGTTACAATTGCTGCGATGGCCGAAGCAACTCGGGAGGAAAGGGTTTATCTTGCTCACAGTTCCTTAGAACAGTTCGTCATCGAAAGCAAAGAGAGCAAGAACTGAGCAAGGGCAGGAGCCTGGAGGCAGGAGGTGATGCAGAGGCCATGGAGGGGTGAGTGGCTTGCTCCTCAAGGCTTGCTCAGCCTGGTTTCTTATAGAACCCAGGACGACCAGCCCAGGGATGGCCCCACCTACGGTGGGCTGGGTCCTCTCCCATTGTTCACTAAATAAGAAAATGCCCTACAGGCAGATCTTAAGGAGGCAGTTTCTTAACTGAGGCTCCCTTCTCTGATGACTCTAGCTTTTAGTAAGTTGATGTGAAGCTGAGCCAAGTGGAACAATGTTGCCTTTCTACTGTTGATATTGTTTTAACATTTACCAATTTTTTTTTCTAAAAAGAAGAGATCTTTATCTTTTTGGTTGTTTTCAATGTAAAAAATTTTAATATAAATAAGTCAGGTCTTCTTAGGTATTCATTATCTTTTTAGTTTTAACAAAATTGAGATAGTAGAGGCTTGAGAGATAGCTCTGATTAGTAGTGGGGTTGGCTCTTGTGTAGGACCTGAGTTCAAATCTTAGCGCCCCTGTCCAGCTGTCTTTTGGCTTCCTTGGGTACTGTACCCATATATATATATATATCCCTTCCCACACAAGATTATAGTTTTGTAACACATCATATTTTTCTGAGTTTTAAAATGAGCTGTATTCATATAAAACTTACAGCAGAATGTGGTAAATATTAACTCCCCATAGTTGATATGATTATTACACTAGTTGTCATAACTATTTTGACAAAAATGATCACTTGGGTTAAAGGTAATAGGCTTATTTAGAATTTCTTTTAGTATGAGGCTGGCTGGCTCAGTGCCTCAGTGGACAATGTACTTGTTGAGCAAGTTTGGCAGCCTGACTTTGAGCCTCAAGATTCATAAAATGATAGAAGAAAACTGGTTCCATCAATTTATTCTCTTATCTGCATGCATTCCCTTTCCCCAATATACCATGCACATACACAATAATAATGAACAAATAAAAGGAATTTCTTTTAGTGTGGATAAACCCATGCCTAATACTATTTTTTTTTAACTTAAAACAACTAAATTATGCCATGATGGTGCATGCCTGTAATCCCAGCACTTGGGAGCTAGAGGGAGGAGGATGTGGCCTTGGGCTGTGTGAGAGAGACCCTGTCTGAAACAAACACAACATAAAATAAACACCCCCCATAAAAACAAAGAGTAAGGTCTGTTAAGTCTCTGATGAGACACTCTGCTAGGATAGCTGATAAACACATCTAGAAAACCTTGAGAGTCCCCAATATGTCAAATATTCACAGCCAGCACTTCAGCTTCTGAGTGGGAAGAGTTAGTTATAAAAGTACAGTGACTCATGCTTAAGTCGAATGTCTTCCAGTGCTTTTCCATGTGTTAGCTCATAGGAGCATCTATGCTGTATAAGCCATTTCCCCCTTTGACAATGAGCTTGATCAGTTGGGAAGAATGATTTTTCTTGACCAACTTTTCACAGTATACAAAGCAACTCTCATCTGGAAAAGAATTTTAATCTAGATTTTAGAATTTAATAATCGTTTTACATGCACACAGTGATTTGTAGAGAGATAGTTGTTACATGTCTTTTGGTGGCAAATGATGTGTAGTCTGTTTACAGTGATGATAATCTGGCTTAGATTTTAAGCTCCATTTAAATTATTATAATGGAGAAATTTAAGCACTATTATATACCCATGTTGTTTGAATAGCTAGAACAAAAATAGAGTTCTTAACCCCTCATATTTTTATAAGGCCTAAGACTGCCAAACTTGTTTGCAGGACGCTGGGAAGGCTGGGAGCAGGGTCTCCAGTGTAGTCCAGGAACTGAACTTTTGCCTGTTGAGAGCTGGGGTTCCAGCTGTGCACTGTCCTGAGGGTGGGTCCCCACCTCTGCTTCCTGCTGGCAGCCTGTGAGCTGAATTGTCACTCTGTGCTCTTCGGCATCCTCATTTTGGTTTTTCTCCTGGTCATGTAGTGATCATATTGTGGGGTCCTTTGTTTGTCTGGCTTTGCATTTCCTGCTGACTCGTGGTGAGCGAGCGCTCTCATGGCTACTGTGTATCTTTTAGGAAATACCAGTTCTTATCTGGTCCACATACACATTTGGCTTTCCAAACTGGCCAGAGATGATGCAAGACTTTAATCCCAGTACTTGGGAGGCAGAGGCAGGTGGATCTCTGAATGTGAAGCCAGCCTGGTCTACAGAGTATGTTCTACAATAGCTAGGGCTACACAGAGAAACCCTGCCTAGAAAAAAAACAAAAAACAACAACAAAAATTGGCTTTTTACATTAGTATTGAATTTTAACAGTTATTAAATATATTTGTGCCATCTTTTAACGGCTTTGCATTTTATTTTCTTACAGTCTTGGCATGCCTTATCAGTGTCTTAATGATTTCCTTGACAGAGCAGATGTTGTTAATTTTAATGTAGATAGCTTTCTAATTTTCCCCAAGCTTTTTTCATATTAAAAATCTTTCTTCAGTTTACTTCCTGATCACAGCCCCCTCTCTCCTCGCTTCCCACCCCCATACCCCCTCCCCTTCTCTGAAGAGGGGGAGAGAGTTGCTTCCCCCTCTCTGCCACCAGCCCACCCTGGCACATCAAGTCACTGTAGGACTAAACGCATCCTCTCCCACTGAGGCCAGATAAGGCAGCCCAGCTAGGGGAAAGGGATCCAGAGGTAGGCAACAGAGTCAGAGGCAGCCACCACTCCAGTTGTTGGGGGACCCACGTGGAGACCAAGCTGCTACACATGTGTATGGAGTCTGGGGGGGGGGGAGTTCTAGGTCCAGTCCATGCATGCTCTTTGGTTGGTGGTTCAGTCTCTGTGAGCTCCTGTGGGCCCAGGTTAGTTGACTCTGTAGATCTTATGGTATATTTGACCCCTCTGGTACCAGCAATTCTTCACTGATTCTTCCACATGACTCCCTGAGCTCTGCCTAATGTTTGGCTTGGGTGTCTGTATCTGCCATCAGCTGTTGGGTGAAGCCTCTCAAATGACAGATGTGCTAGGCTCCTGTCTGCAACCATAACAGAGTATCATTACTCAGAGGCTGTCTGTCTCCCATTGGTAGATCTCAAGTTGGACCAGTCATTGGTTGGCCATTTTCCCAGTCTCTGCTCCATCTTTATTCCTGCACATCTTGTAGGCAGGGCAAATTTGGACTGAAGGTTTTGTGGGTGGGTTGGTGTCTTCCTTCCTCCACTGGAAGTCCTAGCTAGCTACAGGACATGGCCACTTCTGGCTCCATATCTTCTGCTGCTAGGCGTCTCAGCTAGAGCCACCCTCAAATCCCCCCAGGAGCTTCCCCTGTCCCAGGTGCTCTGGCTTGTCCCAGAAATGCCCACCCACCAGTTCTCTTCTCTCTCTCAGCCCTCTCATCACCCCCCTCTGCCCACAACTGATCCCCATTCCTGTTCCCCTCCCCACTTACTCTTCTACCAGTTTCTTCTCTATATCCACTTCCGATGTCTATTTTATTTCCCCTTCTGAGTGAGATTCAAGCATCCTCCCCGGTCCTTCCTTGTTACTTATCTCTGTGGATTGTAGCATGATTATCTTGTACTTTATGGCTAATATCCACTTATAAGTAAGTACATGCCATGCATGTCTTTGACAACTTTTATTGTCAAGATATATTCTCTCGCTCTTGCTCTTCTCTCCCCCCTCTTTCTCCCTCCCCTTCTTCCATCCTTCCCTCCCTTCTTCTCATCCCCTTTATGATTTTTTGAGAAAGAGTCTCATATGATTCAGGCTAGCCTCAACCTTAACTCTTGATCCTTCTGCCTTCCCAGGTGCCAGGAGGTGTGCCACCATAGCTGGCTCATGTCTCCCTTGATACTTTCATTTTTAATATCACCATCTCGGTCAGGTCTTTATTGTTGTGTAACTGTGTAGCCTGGTCTTCTGTTAAGCCCTTGCCCTCTAATGTAACAGGTCCATTTTTCCTTACAAAGCAACTAAATAAGAAATTGTTACTATTAAGTGAGGCTATGGTGAAATAGAGGTCCCTACAGGCGTGCGTATGGCCAACAAATACATGGGACCTATACAGTAGAGCTCCAAGGAGATAACATGAATGAAAATAGAAAATTATAAATCAAAGTGTCACGTTTTAATTATTCAGCCCTGTCACTGAAAAGCTGGTTAGATGACTCACCTGCATTTGTGTCGCTCCTGTTAGTGAAAAGTCAGTGGTTATGGTTACTTAGGGTTATGTGACTGACGGGGCTGTGTGTGAGAACCACCTGGGAGCTGTGCTTAGCTTAGCCAGAGTCTACTCCGAAGTGAGGCATAGTAACACACGTTTCACACGTTTGTGAACATCTCCAAGTGTATCTCCTGCAGCATCATTTGACCCAGCAAATGGAAAGCAGTAGCAGTGTGATGTAAGTGTGTGCTGTAAGTTCTAAATCTGGTAGTCAAGGCTCTTAGGTATGGTGACTTTTATTCTCCCAATCTCATCTTGTATTTCTCTTCATAAACCTAGGTAAGTGGCTTTGTTTTTTTAGTTTGGACTGTGTTTTTCTTGGTCTTCCATTGTACAATGTTCTTCCAGCCCATGTATGCTCTTTGGCTAGTGGTTCAGTCTCTTGATAGCCCCAAGGATCCAGGTTAGTTGACTCTTGTTGATCTTCCTGTGGAGTTCCCATCCCCGTCAGGGTTCACAATCCTTCCTCCTGTTCTTCCATAAGAGTCCCCAAGCTCCATCCACTGTTTGGCTGTGAGTGTCTGTATCTGACCTGAGTCAGCTGCTGGGTGGAACCTCTGAGAGGACAGCCATGCTAGACTCCTGTGTGAAAACAGAACAGAGTATCATTAATAGTGTCAGGGATTGGGTCTCAAGTTGGGCTGGTTATTGGTTGGCCATTCCCTCAGTTTCTGCTCCATTCCCCATCCCTGCATTTTATATAGACAGGATAAATATTGAGTTGAAAGTTTTGTGGGTGGATTGGTGTCTATCACTCCACTGGGGTTCTTGCCCGGCTACAGAGGATGGCCTCTTCAGCTTCCATATCCCCAGTGCTGTGAGTCACAGCTGAGGTCACCCCCATTGATTCTTGGGTGCCTCCTTTATCCCAGGTCTCTGTCTTATCCTAGAGATGCCCCTCACCTCCCCACCCCCTCAATTGTAGATTTCCATCATTTAATGGCCATCTAGCCGTCTTTCCCAACACTCCCCACACCTGATCCTAAACATCCCCATTACCCTCCCCATCCCCTCGTCCACTCATCCCGTCCTCCATCTGCCTCTTATGACTGTTTTATTCCCACTTCTAAGTGAGATCAAGGATATTTTCTCGTGCCTTTGTTGTTGTTTAGCTTATTTGAGTCTAGGCCTCCCTGCACATATGTAGCAGATGTGCAGCTTGGTGTTTATGTGGGTCCTGAACAACTGGAGCAGTTGTTCCACATGTGAGTCCTGAACAATAAAAGCTGCTGACTGTACGTGGGATATGTTCTTCTAGCTGGGCTGCCTTGTCTGCCTCAGTGGGAGAAAAGGCATCTAGGCTCACAGACTTGATGTGCCAGGGTAGGAGGCCCTGCCTGTTCAGGAGAAGGGGGGAGGGGGAAGGGGTGACCGGAAGCGAGCAGGATGTAAAATAAAAAATAAAATAAAATAGATAAAGTATTCTCCCTTGTCCTTGTGGACCGTTTCTAAAGATACAGCTTGCTTCTGTATTCATTCACTGAGGCAGCATCCTGCATAGGCCAGGATGGCCTCAAAGTTAGCAATAGCTTGTACCCTTTTCTACCTAGGACCCTCCCAAGTGCTGAAACTATTGATGGTGCACTTCCCATCCTGGCTTGAAAATGCAGGTTAAATATTTACTCCGCTATAGGACCTTATTAAATGATGCTGCTGTCTTCATTTTCAAAATCCCATACCAGTACTTTTGACATTTTATAGCTTGCTCCTTTATATGATTATTATAGTAAATTTAGGTTCAAACACTTTAAATCACAAGCTTAGTAAGCCGCTATTTACTATTTGATAAATTCACTTAGTTTCATTGTTCTGTTTTCTAGCTGTGTTTTTTTTTCATGTAAATAGATTCATACCAACTTAAGAGAGGACATAATTACTTAAAAACATAATTGTTTTCTGAAGTAGAATTTCTTCCCATTTTCTTGGGAGTTTCCTGGTTTTAATTGGAATATCTGCAGAGACTGATTTTTCTCAACCCAAATCTGTCAGGATAATCTTTAGTTCTTACACGTTGTATTAGAACAATGACTCAGATTCTTCCCAAAACTGTACATTTTCCACATTTTTTTCTCATCAGCTTATCTTACCATTAAAATTTTTGTAGAATTTATGTGTGTGGGCATTTTTCCTGCATGTGTGTCTATGCACCATGTGCATGTCTGGTGCTGTGGAGACCACGGAGGGTGGGACATCATCCCCTGGAACTGGAGGTCCAGACAGTGAGAGCCACCAGATAGATGGTGGGGGTTGAGCTTTGGTCCTCTGGAAGAGTAGCCAGGGCTTTGAACCACAGAGCCATCCATCTCTTCAGCCCTGTCACCCCAGCACCCACACACACACCTAATGACCTCATGCTTTTTTAAAAATCAATTTATACTTCCTAGTAGTTTGAGTTAAATACTGTTACAGTCACAGAAAAGGTAAGATGTGTTTGTTTCATCTTCCTGTTGGGGCTTAGTGTATCACAGTTGTTGTTGAAGAAAAGCAGACATGTAGACTAATTAAGCCTGTGCTGTCCCTTTCTCTGGCTGTTTGTAAAGAACAGGAGAGCCAAAGGAACATGGGACTGAGTCAGAGCTCCTCTCACGAGAGATCCTCATTCCCTCAAGATTCATAGTCAGCCTTCATGGTGTGCTGTGATTGGGAGCTAACTTCTTTGATGTAAAAAGCTCTTTTCTACATTTTTATTTTTAAGGTGGGTTGCAAACACTTTGCTTTTTGAGAGAACAGTCCATGTTCCTTGCTGAAACTTCAGCCCATTTCATACTTTTGTTTGTTTGTTTGTTTGTTTGTTTGTGATACAGGTTCCCTTTCCATCTCAGGCTAGCTTGAATTTATAATCCTCCTGCCTTACCTTCCTGAGTGCTGAGATTACAGGCATGTACAATTATACATGCATGGTTCAAACTAATTCTTAAATGTTACAGTTTTGAATTATCATATAACGAAAACCTTTGTGTGATTATGGTTTTACCCAAGTTAACTTAGACCATCTGAGTAGTGCATTTCTGTTATCCCTTAGTAAGTACTCTGAGACCTAAAGTCAGTTCCCTCTTTGTTCTGGCAGAGTTAACAATGATAGAAATCTATATCTAGAGCAAATAGCAAACATGAGTGTAGAGGAGAGGTTCCGTGCAGCAGCAGCTTTCTACTGCAGAGGGCTGTATTCTGTCCCCAGGGCTGTGGTAGGCACTGCTGCTGTACTCTCAGGTGACAGACACAAGGGAACCTTTAGTTCACGGGTACAGAGAGAGACACCTAGAAGTCACGCTTTTTCATGAACCGAAGCAATTCTTCTTTCCTCGGTAAGATGTTTGAACATACTCTGAACTTCCATTGGCATAGGCACACAGATACATTCTTGGATGTGTATGTATTATATCTCATGAGAATTGTGTTGTCGAAAGAAGACTTTGATTTTCCCTTTCCCTCATTTTAACTCCACCCTCGGAGTCCTGGTGCTGGCTTCCAGCCATAGGAGTTTTGTTAGCAATAGTCTAAATTACAGGCTGTGTCACCTTCTGAGGTTTGGAGGTCTTGATGCATTGGATTCTGAAGTTACCAGTACTTCTTTTGATGTGGCTATTTTCTGATTTGAAATTCCTTGTGTTTAGGCAGTTGCTTCATAACATAATGAAAGTCAACATCATATTTTGCAAATTAAGAAAATAAGAATATTTTTAACTTCCTCTTGGCAAATATTATAATATCTATATTTAACACTGCGTCTACAAAAGAAACTAAAATAACCTGAAAGCATTTATTGAAAATTAAGAATGACTAATCCAGCTTTGTTTTAAGCATCTTTGCAGAGATTAGGGGGAGGTCTGGCTTAGCACTGCCAGGCCTTTTGAGTTGCTTTTGTTTTTTTTTTTTTTAAATCAAAGTAGAAAGAGGAATATAAGAGTAACAAGGGACTTTTTTTTTTTGAAAAAAAAAATGTTTTAAGTATATTTTTAACTTAAGATACTTTAAGGGTAATCAGATATTACCTCTATTAGTTAGTTCTTGCTGTTGGAATTTAATCTCCTTTGGAAAATCTGGGAGAATATATTCTCCTCTTTACAAAATAGTAACAGGGCTTCAGTTCAATTAGCTGCTGTCATTTTCACTTCTTTGAGGAATATAGAGCCAGATTTTCAGTGTATTTTAAATAAATGTATAGCAAAATTATTGTCATAATATGCCAATGAAATGGCTCAGTGAGTAAAGGTATTTTCAGCCAAACCTGACAGTCAGACTTCTGTCTGATCCCCAAGACCCAAATAGTACGGAAGGAAAGAACCAGTTCCTGCAGATTTTCCTCTGACCTCCACAAGTATGCCATGGGGCGATTGTCCCCCCTCCCTCTGCTTGCATGTATGCCCACACAAACAAGGAAGCAAACAGACAAATGAGTTTAAAATTATAATTTAAATTCTGTTTATCATAGTGGCTTCTATTTGTGCTTTCTGTGCATTAGGCGACAGTCGATCAGCTTTTGTTAAAAGGAAATCACTATCTGTAAGTACAGTAAACTATTCTGTGTGAATGCATAATTAGAAAGTCTCATTGCTTATGCTCACAAGTCCTCAGTTGTAGCTCCTAATCGGCTTTTACTGTCACACCTGTTGGCCCTGTGTCACCTATGGCTTTTTCTTGCCTTGTGTTTATAGAAATGGTACTGTCATGTGTGCATATCTAAAACAGTTATTTGGAAGGACTAGGTAAGTGGTCAAAGAAAAACTTTAGATAAATCTAACAGTTTATTTGCACAAGAATAATTTCATATATTGGGCAGCATTCCATACTGGACAGAGGTTCTGAGAGTTCTGCTCTGCAGTGTGGAACAGTGAACGTTGACAGACGGAACACAAAAGCACAGCACAAGATAGCTTTCGCCTCATTTGAGCATGGCCTGATCAGTTGGTTGCCTGTAATTGGCTGAAGCTTAGTGGCTTTATGATCTTGGCTGACATCTGACTTTCTGCTGCAAAATTAGACTAAGTTAAGTTCACACTCACTTATAAGCAAGTTGTTTTGTAGTTCATTCTCCAGGAACTCAAATTACAGAGACAGCCTCAGTTCAGATATCTTCTGCCCATTCAACAAGTCCTTGTGTAAAGAAGGGACAATGTTACCAGAGAAGGATAAGCCAAAAAACTCTCCTGGTTGTAGCATGCCTTGATTTCTTTGAGAATTTACAAAGAGTCATGTTATGGTTTTGATATAAATGAACCCAAAAGCTCACGTGTTTTGGGCTTAGTCCCCTGGTGTTGGGGCTATTGAAGTAACTGCATCTCGGGGGCTCTAACTTTGTCAGCAGAGTAAGCCCTTGATAAAGCCTAGCTTTCAAATAGACTAGTAGAAGGTAAATCATGTCCTTAGGTCCTCTTGTCCCCCTGGCTTCCTGGCTACTGTGAAATAAGCAGGTTTTGTCACATGCTACTGCCACTGTGGTGTTCTGTCTCACTGCATGCCTTAGCAATGGGGCAAGCCAAAGCAAACATGGACTAAAACCTCTGAGACCATGGGCCTAAACCCTTCTTTTTTTCCTTTTAAATTGTACGTATCAGTTATTTTGCTACAGTCATAATACTCTGTGGAAAAAGACTAGTAATCATTAGTGAGTGCTAGAAAACAGGGCTTGGCATTACTTGTGATTGGATTCTGGGCTGTTGCTGGTAGCAGGACTATGGCGGTGGTTTGTACTGTTTAGCTTACAGTAAGTAGCCTATCAAATGAAAAGTAGGATATACTCTTGTACTGGAGGTCTTCTCAGTTAATTCACATGTGGGTCTAGGGAAAGAGACAGAATTCTAGTAGACACTAGGACAAGCTTTAGGCCAGAGAAGAACCTGGGTGAAGGTGACCCATGCAGCTCTCCTTGTGGAAGACAGTCCCCTGGCAGGGGACTTTTTGGTGAAAGTAGCTGTTTGACTTGGTGATCTTTTATATCTTAAACAGTGCTGATTTACTGTTACCTTTTTTTTTTTAACAGTATATATACTGGTATGGTCTTTTCTACTTGGTGTACTGGACAGAAGTAAGCACTAAAGGAAATTATTTATATGAGTATTTTCTCAATTCTATCAGCAAGAGAAGAGCAGGTTGTGGGGCAGAGTCACATAGCATCTGGTTGGAGATGATGTAGAGGCTTGGGGGATGGTGAACTCATTCGAACACTGGATACTTTGTGTATCAAATTTGACTCTGTTTTAGAACCTGAACTGGCCAGCGATGCACTTGATGATTCTTTAAAAAAATAAACAAAAGTAAATAAAAATATGAATGAAAAGTAGGATTTTGAAACCTATAGTATTTTAAATATTGTTAGTATATTCTAGTGTGCATAATTGAGACTTTGGCAGGGTTAAGCTTTCTAAATGGGGCACCATTCTCTTTGAAATATTAGAGACATTGCTTGTATGTCTCTAGTATTATTTTAAATATTATTTAAAATTTATTTTAAAATATTAATTCGTCCATTTGACACATAATCCAGTGTAATTTGCTGCTGTGAATTTGTACAAAAGGACTTTTTGATACAAAGACTGACATATGACATGGCTTTTGTGCCTCTTGAGCCTATGTTTGTGCATCTCAGGTTCATTGTCAAGTTTGTGTTGCAGATGTATTCCTGTCCTTGTTTATGGTCTTTAAGACACAAAAACAACTTCTTTCCTCTGATGTTCCTTGAACTTTAGGAGAGAACACATTATTCTAATGCTTTTACCTGGAATCTTTGTAGAATTTACACAATAATCCTATAATATAGATGCTACTCTTAGTGTTTTATAGATAAGGAAATAGAGACCCTATTAAATTTAAACCCTACTTAACTGTAAGAGGATAATGCCTTTTGTGATAATATCTTCTTTAGTCCTTTAAAGGCAAGCACCAACTATATGAATTAATTATAATTTTCTGATTGTCTACAATTACTAGTCATTTACATTTTATGGTATGGGGAAGAGTGAAACAAGGCAGGAACAGAGGCCCTCAGATGACACCGCAGCTCTATAAACTTAATTTTACAATGATTTTTGAAATGCCTTTGCCCAAGGTGGGGGGATAGCATTATACAGGAAATTTAGTGTTTTATATGTAGACCTGCAACTCACTACGTAGACACCCTGCTTCTGCCCCTTGAGTGCTGGGATTAAAGGCATGTACCACCCTCACTATTGGAAACTGAGTTTTTAAATGCTTTTTTTTTTTTTAAGAAGAAATACTCTTAAAGTTATATGGAATGATGTTTTATATGAACCAAGACTTGGCTTTAAAGTGTACTCATGGTTAGAAAGAAACTGAATCTTAGGGCAAAGTTCTTGTAAGAATAAACCACCAAGTTTAACTTGAATGGAGTAAGATAGGATAAGGCAAAAGTAATTTTAATAAAATGAGAAGAATTCTTAGGAATTATAAAAGTTAGGCATAAGGAGATAGGTTATTACTTTCTAAACAGCAAATTATTTGTTTTTCTATGGGCAAAAGTCATTGGTAGATGATGTATTTTGAACACTTTAAATACAAGGATGAGGAACGATAGCAGCTAATGCTTCAAGGGTGTGTATGCTAGAGCGAGCAGGATCTGTGTGGTGTCATTCGTCCTCTGTGGTGAGTGGTTTACATTAAGGGTGCCTTCAGACTCCTGCATTCCTCTTAGAAGTAAAACTTACATGTTAATTCTCTGCTTTAGCAGTTGTGATCCATCAAAATTGTACTTGAAAGAATATCTTTCCTTATGAATTCTTAATCATGGCCAAGACAAGCAGCAGATTAGATATAAATCTAGAAGCTTCAGGAAAGATAAAAAGTATAATGTTGAGATCTATTTTTGAAGTAACCAAAAGCTGAAAAGAAAAGAGTCGGGAGAGGAGGGAGATGTGGCTAGATACTACAAAAACATAATAGATGTGGTGAAAGGCTTGCTGTCTTGAGAAAAGAAGGGACCCTATTACTTCATCAGAATGACTAAGTATTGATCTTGCTTTGTTTTTCTAAAGCGGCGAGCGGTTCAGTGCAGGGCATCCTTCCTTTGATATAAACAGAAAGCATTAGTGGAATAGCCCTTTAATCAACTCGTTTTCTAAAAAAGGACCAGTTGTCTGGCTCAGTGCCTTTGCCGTCAGTCTCTCTATCTGTTTATTGCTGATTTGACAGTCTCTGGTCCTCCTTTGCTGTTAAATGTGTGTGTCCTTTGTTTGTGCTGGTTTGCTACATTTGGATGTGAGAGAAAAGCCTGCCTTTGCCATATTGGGCTAATTAGCCTTCTGGGTGAGCATATATATTAAATAGACCTTCTAAACCATGAAAGAGGAGAGTTCACAGCATCGTAGATTTTCGTCATGTACTGGGGTTTCATCTGTTTTATTCCCTCCACGAATTGATGGCCGAAAGCTTGTCCGGAATGCTTCGTTTGGAGGATACAATGAACTTTCTCCTTCCTTACAAGGTTTGTTTGTTTAATCTTGTGTTCTTGTCTTAATTTCTTACATTTTCTTAATGAAAACAACACAGGGATTTTACAATCTTAATATTATGTTTCATTTAAACAATTCTGTTGTGAAAGCTTAGCTTTCAGTAATTGCGTTTCTATGGCTGGGCTTACCCTCATTTTCTTGTAATAGTCTCTTCAGCTAAAACTTGAGAGCTAATGAGTCAGTAAAATAGGAATCTCGATTTTTTTTATCATATGTATTTTGATTTAATCGTAGCAGTAAATATATGACCCTTGATGACAATTAAAGCATTCCTGAATTTGATAAATAATACATACATATTCCTGTAAAGAAATTGTATTGACAGGTTTTAGCAGATGAAACCCAGACATTTAGCATGAATAATTAGCCATTTCTGTAAAGTAGTCAATATAATTAATGTTTAACATATGTGCTAATCTTACAATCTTTTAATTCTTGACTATAGTAAAGTTTTCTATTTAAGTATATATTTTGCTAGGCTTATTCATGTGGAATTAATTTTTGCTAAGAAAAATATTATTATATACAGTATAATATTTATTAAATGAAATTAGATAGTTTAAAGCTATCATTTAGGCATTAAATGATTGGTCAATAAGATGTAGACAGCTTGAGCTTTTATTTGAAAACAATTTATTGTGACAAACATTTGGTTATTCATTTTAATATATATATATATATATACATATACATATACATATACATATACATATACATATACATATATATACACACACACACACATTTTTTTGAATTTGAAGTAGAGTTTCTGTTTTACCTCTAACCGTTTTGGGCCTTTGTGAATAACCATGACAATAATAAGCATTGTCTTGAGATAACTAAACATTTAATAAATTATTATAAATTCACTAATTTCATATTCTTTTCTAGCAAGGTTTACAAAAAAATAAAACCCATGGCTCTAAGCTATACCTAAGTAACATAAGCTTTGAGTAGTATTTAATCTGTATTGTCTTCTTAACATGGTGTGGTTACGAGCATGCTTCGTTTATGTCCTTACGCGGTGTAAATTTTAGTGTATCTTTATTCAGAAGTGACTTTAAAATACACTCTAATGAAGCTTTTAAATACTGTTATGTGCAGCCTTTGCTTTTACATAATGAGACTTGGTTCCTGTTTTGTGTTTGTCTTCTTGACTGTTTTTAAGCTGTTGCTAGGTATAATATAGCACATGCTATTTGTTGACCTTCCCACCATAGATCTGCTTAGTATTAAGGAAGAATCAGTGACCTTGGTAAACAAGAGAAACTTTACTGTTTGAAAGTTTGATATATACTTACTTAGAAAATTGAAGGCATCATTGTGAGTTTATTTTGTCAAAAGAATAAATGATTTGCTGTGTCTCCCAGTTCTTCCAGTAGAGAAATCTTGTAGGGATTCTCCTATGTTCTGTGATAAAAGCTCTTCAGAGTATCAGCTTTGTCAGTCAAGCAGTAGAATCAGGTACCCCAGAAAAAGGACTTTTTTGTTGTGTATTTAAGTTAAAGGTAAAAAGAAATAGACATCTGATGTCTTTTGAGATATTTTATTGTCCTGAAAATTTTCTTAAATGCATTTGCTTTCATCTCGTAGCATTAGAGGAGAATTAATTCTACATCCGTGATATTTAAAGATAACTTTATCTTACAAATCAGTTATTTTTTCATTTTTCATTTTTATAGGAAGTTTTATCTATTTCTGCTTCTGTCTCTATCCTTCTTTCCCACACTCTTCTACCAAGCAGTGCATTGTTTTGCTGATAATGAGCTGTACCCTAGAGCTCCACCCTTGCCCGTGTGCTTGTAATAACATTGCAATGCCGAGTGCTTTGCTTCGTTTGGGTCTAATTACATCTCTACATCTCAGCTCTTATTTACCATTGTACTTGTTTCTAGAACACTACCTAAGAATTGTGGGAAACTCTTAGCAAAGAAATCACCTATAAAGACATAAGCTTTACTTCAGGCTTTTAAAAGTAGTGTTTTATGTCTTAAATTTAAAAAATTACAATTATTCAGGCCCAGAGAGATGGCTCAGTGGTTAAGAGCACTGACTCCTCTTTCAGAGGACTCAGGTTCTATTCCCAGCACCCACATGGTGGCTCACAGTGCCCGTAGCTCCAGTTTCAGAGGTTCAGACACCCTCTTCTGGACTCCACGAGTACCAGGTCTGCATGTGTTACACATACATAAATTCAAGCAAAATATCCACAGATAAATAGGAAAGATTTTTTAAATTACAGTTATTTAGTATGCGTGTGTATGCAGGCATGCTGTGGGCTCATGTTGAGGTCAGAGAACAACTTGCAGGATTTGATTCTTTCCACTGTCTAGGTCCTGGAGAATTGTACACAGGTTGTCGTGATTAGTGGCTGGCAAGCATTATTACCTGTTCATTCACCTTTTGTACCCTCTTAGCATTTTTTTCTGTACAATTTTATAGTTCTTGAATATTCAGCGTAAGTGTGTGTGTACATTTACTTAGTAGATTACTTAGTAGATGGTTATTAAACATGAATTTGTAGAAATATAAGCAATTTTTAAAAGACCAAAGCAACATAAAATGGTTTGTGTTATATCTAAGCAGTAATGATTAACAAGCCAAGTTTGCTCCTGGAATGCAGCTTGTCAGTTATGCTAGCATTCGTATTCTTTGCAAAGCTGATTTACTCAGAACCAGGATCCTGTTTTAGTAGAAGTAAACTGTGTGCTAAGAAATTATCTAATATAAAATTAATGTAGACAAGGAACTAAAGTCACTAGAAGCCAAACAAAACTTGACATGGATTTATAATTACCTGACAGAAGAGTTCTCTTCAGTAGAATTATTGTGAGCCTATGACTTCCAAATATATGAAAACATTAAAACAAAAGGATACCACAGGTGTCCAAGTTACCTGTGACTAGTTCATTTTTGGTTGAACTGTCATCGGGGAATTCTCTTGTATTAGTGTTGATGAGAACATTCTGGAAAGGTATCAGTATGTTTTGATTTTAGAGAGTACTGTGACACTCTCTTCAGACTCTCCAGCAATCTCCCTTGTAGCAAAATGGCAGCCCTGGGTTAAATTGCTTGTCCCTGCTCCACAGCTAACAACTGATGGCACTCGTGCTTGGGTACCACTCCATGTGTGTTCTCAGCTGTTCTCCTGTCTTCATGATGAGCAGCAGTGGGACGGACTGTCACCCTTCTTTATTGGAGTCCTTACCTCCTCTCTACACAGTAGCCTTTTCTGACAAATAGTTGGAAGCAGTGGCCTAGACAGGCTCTCACTACGTTGTCTTGGCTGTCCTGGAGCTTGCTCTGTAGACCAGGCTGTCCTCAAACTCTGAGAGATCCACCAGACCAGCTTGTGTTCCCCAAGTGCTGAGATTAGGGGTGGGTACCACCATACTTGACCACTACTAAATATTTTTGACACCGCCCTAAAGGTCCTAATAAATATACTTTCATGGCATAAGTTTTAAAGAAAAGGTCTCGATTATTAAACTTATATGGCAGGTGCTTTTTAAAAGGTAGATTATTTTGTACCTTTTTAGGAATTCAGATCTATCCAGTCTCATGAGAAGATCTAGCATAAACACTAGCAACAATTTTTTGCATATTGCTTTGGAATTTCCTTTGGAAGCCCAGTGTGCAATTTGGAAAATTTTTTATTGTAGAGCTTTTGGAGGAGTGTTTTTTTTTATATGTTCTGTATGTTTTATGTTGATCATCCACTTTTTAAAAATTTTAGTTGACATTTAAGAAATTTGACCAGATTTGCATATTTTAGAAAGCATTTAACTTCACCCACTTGTAGATAAAATTAAAAAATAATTTGAAGTTAACTATACACTTTGATATGATGATAATTGTATGATTTGCAAGTTCAAAATATGACACTTTGATAAAATGGAACTTATTTATTTGGTTTGACAAGTCATACATAACCTAGGTTCATGACTATTGTTTTCTAGCATTTGGGACACTGGAGATTGTTGGCATTTTAATGTTTGCTGTAGTGTTGGGGCACAGTCAGTTGGCAAGGTACTCTGTGAAATCATGGGGGCCTGAGTTGAGATCCCCAGCACCCATGCCCACTAAGTACAGCAGAGCATCCTTGTAATCCAGTGCTGGGAAGGTGGAGGCAGGAGGCTTGCTGGGGGTTTCAGGCTAACTAGCCAGATGGACAAGGTTCAGAGAGAGACCTCATCTCACAAAATAAAGTATAAAGTGATTGAAAAGACAGTGACGTCAACCACAGGGCACATGGACAAGAGACTTGTTCACATATACACTCAAAGTTTAATTTATAGCTTTGTTTTCGTTACTGTTCTATCTTAGAAATAATATGTGGATATACATACAGTGAGCTGGGCTTTGTTTTTAACCTAGTAAGTGGGTTGATAGAGATTGAGCCGAGACTAAAACAACACTGAGTAAACTGAAGTCTTAAAAAGTGTGTTCTTCTACGTGTAATTTAGAGGTTCTTTGAAGGTGCGTTAGTCATTAGTATTGAGAATCCTTTATGGGTATATTTATTGCTTTGAGTACATTTTTTAAATTTCAAGCTTCATTTTGTAACTTATAATTCACTTGGTATTTAAATTCCAAATCTCTTTAAGTTTTCATCCGAAAATCTCATAAATGTTGCATTTATGAGAATCTCCCCACCCCCATATTCAAACTGAGTAATCTTTACCTTTTCTAGAGAGAGAAATATTTTCAGACTACAGATTTAATTTAGTAAAAATATTAGAATTCTTCCTGCCCCAGCCTCCCAAATTGCTGGTACTGCAGGCACGTGCCCTGCAACCAGACTGAGTGATTGGTTGCTTGAGTCCTCTTGCTTCTTCCTTCCCTTCCTTTTCTTCTCTTCCTTTTCTTGTTTGTTTTTCTTCCCCCTTCCTTCTCCCTTTTTCCTTCCCCCCCCACCCCTTGTCCTCTCCTATACCTTCTCCCCTCTTTGATGTGTTCTTACTGAAGAGTTAATCCCCCACCCTTCTTTATCACCTTATGAAATATCCTTCTAGTTGACAGTAAGAGAGAAAAGCTAGCTTGGATGGTTCTCTCAGTTCAGAAATCACTGGCGTTCTGGGATTTATCTGGATTAGCAGAGAACATTTCTAACATGTACATGGTGATGATTGTGTTCTCCATAACTGTATACACTGGGTGAAGTGCTGCAAGCCTCTAAGCACTCAGAAAGTAGAGGCAGGGGGAATCAGAAGTTCAAGGTCTTTCTTAGTTCTTTACTGAGTCCAAGGCTAGCCTTGGCTACACCAACACTATCTCAAAAAAAAAAAAATAAATGCTTGCTAGGCCAAAAGCTCTAAGAGGATGATATCATGTGAACTGTCCCAGCAGCACAGAAAATAATATTCAGGTTGACATTGGTGGACTCGGGGGAACTCTTGATTGCCTCTTTCTTCGTTATTTGAGAATTTCACAATGCATGCAACATAGTTCTGTCATATGAGCATACTCACCCTCCATCCTCTCACGAACTCCTCCCAGATCCACCCCTTCTTTCTCCATCTACCCCTTCATAACTATGTTCTTTTAAATTTTCATTTTATTAATGTATACATGTGCTCAATTGTGTTGATGAATTCCATGTGTATGTAAGTATGAGGGCAGAAGGGAGCTGACAGATCCCTGAAGTGCCTGATGAGAGTTCTTATGTCCTTTGGAAGAACAGCAAGTGTTCTTAACCCTTGAGCCAGCTCTCCAAGTTCAAACAAAAACCTACAGAATATAGTTTGGCTCTACCTTAGTTTTTTTCATTAATTTATTCATTTTACATCCTGATTGCAGCCCCTCTCTCCCTATAACTCCTTCTGATTCTCTTCAGAGAAGGGAAAACCTCTCCTGGGTACCAAACCACCCTGGCACATCAAGTTACAACAGGACTAAGGCTCACCCTCTCCCACTGAGGCCAGACAAGACAACCCAGCTAGGGGAAAGGGATCTAAAGACAGGCAACAGAGTCAGAGTCAGCCCCTGCTCCTCTTGTGAGGGAACCTACATGGAGACCAAACTGCACATCTGCTACATGTGTAGGGGGCCTAGGTCCAGCCCCTGAATGCTCTTTGGTTAGTGGTTTAGTCTCTGAGAGCCCCCATGGCCCCAGGTTAGTTGACTCTGTAGGTCTTCTTGTGATGTCCTTGACCCCTCTGACTCCCTCAGTCCATCCCCCCACTCATCCACAAGACTCCTTGAGCTCTGCCTGATGTTTGGCTGTGGGTGTCTACATCTGTTTCCATCAGCTGTTGGATAAAGCCTCTCAGGAGACAGTTATGCTAGGGCTGAGCGTTCTGAGGCTCCACCTTAATTTGAACGAAATGTAGTGGGATGACTAAGCCATAAGATTTTGAACTCTATGAGCACAGATAAATAGCAAGCATATCTAAATTGAGTGGCTCATGTTTGCTCTTTAACATTAATGACTGTATATTCAAAGGTTGTAATAATTGAATATTGCCATTTCCCCCAAAGGTTTTGAAAGAGGAAAAGAAGACATTTCTCAAAATAAAGATGACTCTTCACTTTCAATGTCAAAGAGCAAGGTAGGCGTATTGTTGTTCTCATTATGTAATAGGACATTTTTCTGACATTTAAAATGAAGGCACTGAAATGAAATCCTGTACGTGTTCATAGGAAATTTTCTGTTGATATTTTTAAACCATGTAGTATATATGAAAAGTATAAAGGTCTATACTTGGACTAACTGAGATGCTGTGGAGTACTTGGGATGTACTGACTGGTAACCGTTGCTCTCTTCTGAGTAATACTGGTTTTGGTATGTAGGATGCTGCAGAACTTCTCAAACTGAAATCTGAGAGCTCCACTCAGAGATGTTTCAGGTGTCATGTTTTTGACAAGACACTTTTAAGTATTTTAAATTTATTCATATGAAATAAAATATAAACACATAGGCTTAGTTTTTTTTTTTAAACCTACTTTTAATAAGGGTTCTCAAACACTTCAACCACCCTCCCCCACCTCCCACCCCCAACTCCTAGCCCACCATCCAAAGGTCGGGGAGAAAAGATAGTAGGTAGGACAAAGGGTTGTGGGCCTGGTTAGAAGGAGTTCTTTGGGTGCAATTCCAATCTCTGTTTGTTAGGATACCAGCAGTCCAATTCAGTAGTATCAGAATACCAAACATGAATCAGAAGTGCTGACATGATCCAGCAAAAACAGTCAGCCTCCACCACATTTGTACAAGTCAGTGGGAGCAATCAGAACCAGCTGGAATGCCAGGAAAAGTTCTCTGCCATGCCTCTTTCAACAAAGCAAAGATGAGTGAAGATGAGAGACCAGTGAACCGTTGCAGAGCTAGCTATGCAAGAGCCCCATTGCTGCCCATTGAGTCCTACTTATACTCTCTCCAGACATCATGTGTCCTCCATGGGGTTTGCCTCCTTACCACAGGAGTCTGCATCACATGACACTACCAAAAACTTCCGCTTCATATATATTTAACAGATAATGAACAACATCTTTGCAACTCTATCCTATAATTAAAATAGGACATGGTCATTCTAAGTTAGTATTTTTTAAAGCACCACTATAGTGTTGTAGTGGCACTCTATAGATTGATAAAAGTTAAATGAGTTTTCAAAATTTGTCAAGGGATTTGACTTCCAACTTTTTTTCTGATCAGATATAGTAGCAGTGATGAGAGTTTCTTAAAAGTTTTTGGAATCAGCTTAATGGTTGAAAGAAACCCCTCTTTCTTTCTTTCTTTCTTTCTTTCTTTCTTTCTTTCTTTCTTTCTTTCTTTCCTTTCTTCCTTCCTTCCTTCCTCCCTCCCTCCCCCCTCCCTCCCTCCTTCCTTTCCTCTCTCCCTTCCTTCCTTCTTTCCTTCCTTCCTTCCTTCCTTCCTTCCTTCCTTCCTTCCTTCCTACCTTCTTTCCTTCCTTCCTTTCTTTTTAAAGATTTATTTGTTTAGTTTATATATGTGAGTACACTGTAGCTGTCTTCAGACACTCCAAAAGAGGGCATTGGATCCCATTACAGATGGTTGTGAGCTACCATATAGTTGCTGGGAATTGAACTCAGTACCCCTGGGAGAACAGTCAGTGCTGTTAACTGCTGAGCCATCTCTCCAGCCCTGGAAACCTATTTCTCTTCTCTTCTCTTCTCTTCTCTTCTCTTCTCTTCTCTTCTCTTCTCTTCTCTTCTCTTCTCTTCTCTTCTCTTCTCTTCTCTTCTCTTCTTTTACATTTCAGATGACATTTCCTTTCCCCATTTCCCCTCCCTAGAAACCCCCTATCCTATCCCCCCCTCCTCTGTTTTGCTTTTATGCCACTTTAATTACCTGCAAGTAGTAAGGTCAGTTCTAGATTAAGGAACTAGCAATACAATAGATGCAAATAATCAAGGAACAAGCAAAATAATAAACACAAATAGTCAAAGAACAAGCAAGGCAATAAAAGTTTTGTGAGCACTCCCATGATCACTGTTTCTAAGGGCTTATCAGGATGACCAGAATATCTGAGCCTACTTCTCTGTTTTTGCCCAAAGTCATTTCATGTCTTAAGTTTACTTCTTTGTTCTAGCCTAAGATTTAGATTCCTGCCTGAAATTACTTCTTTGTTCTAGCCTAATGTCAGATTCCTGCCTGAAGCCCATTTCCTTATCCTTAGCCCATGTCAGATTCTTGCCAAGCAGCCCCAAAAGCTCTTGACCTCTCCCCCTTTTTTATTTCATAAACAAGCCTGTCTTAGGTTGTTCTGACAAGAATGCCTTCCTTACCCATCATGGAATATTCATTAGCAAAGGCAATGCATTTCTGTCTTAGGTTGGTAAGGCTCTGTGCAGAATCATACCCATCCTTGGCTTGCCAGCCTGTTAATTTACTAACTCTGTCTGGGGGTTCATTTTCAGTTTCAAGCCATGTACTTTGACTGCTAACATGTTGATGTTGTTAAAGACAAGCTTTAACATGATGGGCAGGAATAAAAGTATTCCCAGAACAAAAAAGGCTAGCATGATCAAGCTATATATGCCATTCTTGAAGCTTGACCAAAATAGAAATACTGACCATAGGTAATTTTATCAGCAGTATCTGCCACATCAATGGTTAGCAGAGCAGCATTCTTTAAATTCATAAGCTCACTATGCAAAGTTAAAACATCCAGAGAGGTGTTGGAATTATGCCAAATACACTGCATGGCATGACACTCGAGATGGCTCCTTACTCTTAAACTCTGATCCTCCTTCCAGTAATTTAAATTGGATAAAGAGCATCAATCCATTGTTCCAAATACCTATGTAAATCCTCTTGTATATTAACACATTAGTAACATTTTTTGCTCAATGATTAACAAAAGTAGCTGTCCTAACTTCTTGTGTCAAAGCAATTGCAGAAGCAGTGGTGCTAGCAATTAATGTAATTAAACCTATTTCTTAACTCAGTGAAGTCTCTGCTATCCATAGCAGTAGGTTTTGTTCATCCTACCTTATATTTTTTGCTCCTGTTCTTAGGAATAGTTAAAAGGATTACAAAGCATGTTTTGATTCCTGTTGTATTCATACTAACTATACATAGTTAACTTTAAGAATATTTGTAACTTCAGGGTGTATGTTCGGATGAAAGTTTCACAGCACATTTTATTTGTTGGGCATATGTGTGCAGGTACATGTGTACATGTAGGCATGTGGGGGGCAGAGGACAACCTTGATTATTTTCCTTAGGCACTACCCATCTTTTCTCTTATATACAGGGTCTCTCAATGGCCTGGAATTCACCAAATAGGTGAGACTAGCTACAGTAAGCACAGAGAATCTGCTTCCGTACTCTTCAATGTTAGAATTACAAGCACACATGACCACACACACACCCTTTTTGTGTAGGTTCTGGGAAATCTAACTCAGGACCTCATGCTTCCCAAGTGAGTCATCTTCCAACCCCAGTACATTGTATTTATATAACATACGTGAGGAAATGTTTAGTCATATAGGTGGGAAAATGTATTTCTTTTTTAATTCATTGCAAAGTTCATAGCTGAATCCCCTATAATAAAAGACATATCAACAAGACAAAACAATATGCATTTATTTAATGTAATATCACATAATGCTGGAGTCTTCAGAAATTAATACAACACACACACACACACCCCTCAAGAAACAAATAGGGAAACTTAGATATCTTTATGTTTTGGTTGATGAAGAGTACAAATCTGATTGAGCAAAAAGAATGACAAAGGGGCTGGACATCCCATCCAGTGGTATGCTCCTCAAGCAGTGATACAGATCCTTAAAAACATTCAAAGGATGCTCTAGTTTTTCTATTGTTGTGACAAAATACTGACCAAATCAGTAAAGCTTACACTTTCTGTCACAGTCCATCACTGAGGGAAGTCAGGGCAGGAACTTAATTAGGAACCTGGAGGCAAGAACTGAAGAAGAGACCATGAAAAATAAAATACTGCTTACTAGCTTTACTATACCACCCAGGACCACCAGCCCAGGTGTAGCATTGCTGACAGCAGGCTGGGCCCTCCTACATCAGTCATTAATCAAGAAAATGCCCACAAGCCAATCTGATGGAGGTAATTCTTTAGTCAAGAGTCTTTCTCAGATGACTCTAGTTTGTGACAAATTGACAAAAACTAACCAGCACAGATCAAGGATTAGGAAGGGCAGAAGTCAAGCCTGTTTGTTGAGATTCTGCTTGGTGTCAGTGTGTCACTGGATCCTTTCCACCGAAAATTATGTATTTGTTTGTGGCCTGTTTCAGGGAGACAGATAAGGTGCAGTCAGAGTGGCTTCTTCCTTCTGTGCTTTTCTCTTGGCTTCCTTTGTCTTCAAATACTTAGTATGCTGAGACACTGCATTCTTAGAGCAGTGTCTGCTGAGCGCTGTTGGTTACTATATAGAACCTGTAACTTTTAAAAGTCAGAGAAAAATGTATCCCAATCATAGCTAGAAATACAGTAGAGTTAGTACCGGAATTGTGGAAAATATGGCTTAACGATATTCCTTTGCGGAGGCTTTAATAAATATAAACACAAAGCTATGTGTCATCTGTACGTACCTTGAGAGAGAAGGAAATGGCAAGGAGACTGGACTCTGCAGACTTGATGGACACTAAGAACTGAAACAGAACTAGGACTTGATACAACTGTGATTTTTGTATACATGAGTATTTGGTGTGTAGATTTTTAAAATTAAATGCGTATTCATTCTACTGGGTACATGTTAGATGTTAACTAACTATATGTGGCTGGTGGCTCCTGTGTCAAACAACGCAAATAAAGTGAAGTAGAGGGAAGTCTGGACTACCTGTGACCATATCCTGAACTAACAAACAAAAACTATAACTAATAAGATGATAACCTTTTGGTATTAGTAATGTTATACTCATTCTGCCATTTTTCAAGAGAGCTATAGTACTAGTTTGTTCCTAAATATTTTAATGTATAATCTACTCATTCTTGTTTAAGTAATTTGGGGGAACAAATTTAAATTTTAAAATTTATTTTATTTTTATGTGTATAAGAGTTTTGCCTGCATATATATCTTTACAGCACAAGTGTGGTACCCAAAGAAGCCATAAGAGAGCTTTGGATCCCAGGAAGGGGAGTTACAGACAAGTTCAGAGTCACCCTGTGGGTGGGGACTGAGCTCTGGCTTCCTGGAAGAGCAGTCAGTGCTCTCTCTCAAAGGCCAAGATTCTCTCCATCCCCCAAACAACATTTTTAAAATGAAGTTTTCATTAACTTCATGACAAGAATGGCCAGTATAAGTAATTTGTATAGTAAGATAAATGGAGTCCTATTGCTAGGATAAGGAGTTTCTGTAATATAGACTCCATAACTCAATCCTCCAACATATGTATACATACCTATAAGTTTATAGGTTATTACTACTTGTTTTTAAAAAACAATATGCTTACCTGAATAAGTTCCTTTCTAGACCAAAACATCTTTGTAATCACAGTAACTTCCTAATTGTTGTTTTTATTAATGTAGTGTTTTATAGTTTCTAAAGAAAATCAGAAGAAATTTGATATATAATGCCTTATTCTGAAAGGCAAATTTTGACTACATTTGCAATCTAGAATATAATTAGAAACCTGAATGGGAGCATATACCAAGTATTATGTTAAACACTTTATGTGTGTTACCTCATTTAACCCCCCAAACAACCTGTGAGTTAGCAAAACTTAGGATATTTTACTAACAAGGACATTAAAACCCAAGAAATAACTTCTCACCTACTTGATGAATTTCAGGCCAATGAGAAAAGCTGGGTAGTCACATTGCTTGAAAGGCCATAATAGTTAAGTGTGTGTGTCTGGTGCGGGGAGTGGGGGAGGGGCTAAGCATTTTAAAGTTACTTAACAGATTCAAGAAATCCTTTATAGTAGTCAGTATTAAGATGGTGACCAGCCATGTTTACGAAGGAATAAAAAGCCTACTGTAATGAAATATCTTCAACAAAGAAACAGAGATGGTTCATGTGTTTCGTTCTACTAAGGGTATGATAATTCAGAGTCAGGCCTGGTGGGATGTGCCTGGAATTTCAGCTACTTAGGAGACTGAGGCAGGAGGATTGTAAGTTCAAAGCCAGCCTGGGCAGCTTAGTAAAAACCCTTTCTCAAAATTTTAACATTCAACAGGCCATATGTTCAACCCCATTCCCAGAGTTAAGAACAATGCTGTGCTGGTTCAGAAATCTGGGACAGTGCTGTGTGGGTCAGAACACGTGGGTCCTGACTTAGTGTTTTGTCACAGCTAGACTGCACAGTCTTTTCAGAGCTCTTAAAGGCGTATGTGTTCTGATTTACCAGTCTCACATGACATGCTTCTTGCCTGTTTATTCATATGACAGTGAAATCCTATGATAGCCAAACCAGATTTAGTCACTGGGAGTTGTTGGGGAAACATTTTCTCTTATTTATAAAGATAACTTTCACATTTGATTCTGGTCGCTATACTGTATGAAGACCTTTCAAAAAAGCAATAAACCAATAAAGTGAGATTACCAAAATAAAAAGCTCAGAATTAGGCCAAGGTACAAAATTCTGTTTATCTATTTGCTGTCTGTATGATTTGGGACTCTATTTAATGTGCAGGTATCGTTTTCTTACTAGTAAAGGGGGCTAGTACTGCTGTCTTAGTTACGTTAAGCAGTAAGTGAGGTGGTTACCACAATGCTTACCACAGTATACAGCCATTAATTTCATCAACATTCAAGCTGACAACATGAGTGTTCTTTGCTAGACAGTATTATTTAATATGTGCTCTTCCTAGTAGAGGAAGCAGAATTCTGTGACAGTTGTAATACATTGCTTCCCTCTGACAGCAGCTGTGTCATCTTTTGGGGATAAGTCCTCAGAGCTGTCTGTTTTGGGGAAACAGATAGCTGTATAGCAGGAATAATTATAAAAAATTGTTTTGGTGTCACACTTTTTGCGATCACCATGAGAACAAGCAATGTGGTGGTCAAGACCCTTGGGCCAGCAGCTTAAAAGTTGGAGCAAGTTGAGCTCTATTTTCTGCATTGAAAATAATTTCAGCTTGTTTCCTGTCAATTAACTATGTCATCATAACCACATCTACGCCCCGTTTATGTAAAGGTATTTCCTGCCAACCACCAGGGGTATTTTTAGCATAAACACGATAAATAAGCTTCAATGACATTTTCATTCTGTGTTAGTTGATCAAAAATAGTGAGCGCATCCCTTTCCTCCTCATCTTTGCCCCATTTATGTAAAGGTATTTCCTGCCAATCACCAGGGGTATTTTTAGCGTAAACAAACAAGCGTCAGTGACATTTTCATTTCACTGGTTGATCAAAAATGTTTAGCTCATTCCTTTTCTTCAGCTGGTACACTGGCTGTCTTATCACCATAGTGAATAACTACGGTGCTGTCACCATGGGTCATAAAATTGAGTGAAGGGTCCTTGGTTAAAGCTAGTGATATGCAGATGTAGCTGTTCAACGTTTTGAAGCTACCATTCAGATGAAGTTCCCTGTATACCCAGAGTATTACTAAGAATGCTAGTATGCTGTCCTATGTCTGACCGTGGTAGAAATGAAAAAATTGTAGGACGTTGAGGGAGTAGGCTGATACTGTTCTAAGATTTATAGAGATGGCTCTCAGACATATGCTTTGTACTCTGATGAAAGACTGGGCATCGTATCAGGAGAACCGGGTTCCTGTCGATGCTATGTTAATGATTGTGTCTGAGAGATCAGCCTCTCCGAGCCTCTTTTTGACATGTAACTGAATACAGAAATGTGTTGTTCAATTATTAAGGTCTTATGAAGACTCTTAACTATAAACTCAAAAACAAAACCAAGTTTTGTCATTATCACAATTTAAGTACACTGGAGAGGTGGAAAGAAGTAGATCCTGGAGTACTGTGTTGAACTGCACAATTGAAGTGGCTTTGCCTGAGGTGTTGAAGATGGAGGAACTGGGGGAGTGGGTAGTCTGGGTGTCAGTTTGATGAAAGTTACCTGGTCTTCTTTTGTAGCATATTGTAGTGGTCATCTTAACACTGCTTTGGCAATTTTTATACTAAGAATAATTGGACAAGTGTATATTTTCTAAGAAATGTCCTGAGAAATACAGTATAAAATTTAAAAATACTAAATTCATATTGCAGATTAATTTTTGAATGTGCATGCATGCATGTGAAAACACAAATACCATGTGGGGAAAACTTTATATTAAAATCCTCATTTGCTTAAATCATAGCAGCAAATGGATAGAGTGTAAGAAAGATAATGTTAAGTTTTATGTGGTATGTAAAATAAATGTAAGTTTTAATTATCTTCTTATTTTCATCTCAGTCTGAATCTAAACTTTATAATGGCTCAGAAAAGGACAGTTCAACTTCAAGTAAGCTCACTAAGAAAGAGTCTCTTAAGGTTAGTTTCTATAGTTATTTTTAATTTTTTATATATATTATAATTACATTTCTCCCTTCCCTTTCTCCCCTCTAAGCCCTCCCATACACCCCTCCCTGCTCTCCATAAAACTCTTGGCCTCTTCTTTTGTTAATTGTTATTGCATGTATATATGTATATTCCCTAAATATAACCTATTCAGTCAATATAATGTTACTTGTGTGTATGTTTTCAAGGCTGACCGTTGGCACTGAATAGCCACTTAATGTGTTCTCTGAGGAAGAACACTTCTCCTCATCCCTGATTTCCTCAGCTGCATATAATTCTTTGTGTGGGCTCGAGGCCTTGTTGGGGTTTCTTTGTCCACTTCGGCATGCCCATTGGTGGTGTCTTTGTTCAGCTCATGTTGCAGACTAATGGGACTTTATAGATATAGCTTCTGGTGTTACTAGGAGCTAGTCTTATAGCAAAGTTGATAATCTTTTGACGTTGTGCTTTGCATGTGCTTTTGAAAATGGGATAATATGAAAAATTGATGTGTGTCCTCCTAAAGGGAGAAGAAAAACTCCAGGAGGATCGAAAGGCAAGCATATGCAAGGAGTTCATATTTTTATGTTGCCATGAGTCCATTGATAAGACTTTTTGATGACTGTTCCAGAGTAGGCCGTAGCTCGCCATAGCACAGGCTCTGGAGTAGGTATCTCTTCACAGCTTTAACAGAGCAGAGAGAGCACCACATTGGTATGGAACAGCCAGGGGACATTTCTGACATCCACTTAAATTAGTTTGCTAATTTCCAGACCCATAGGGATATGTATTTTGTTTGACCTGTATCATGTCTTAAATTATGAGACAATGAAAGTCCAGATCTCTAACTTCCTTCTTAGGAAGTGTGGAGTGTGGAGACTACCTTCCTAAGTGGCCATAGAACTTGGAGCTTAAAGAACACGTGCTCTCTTCTAGGTCTGTTCCTGCTCATCATCACATTGTCTGTGTTCCATGGCTGGTCCTGTGTACATCAGCAGCCTTATAGTAAAGCTATTCATTAGCACTGGTTGCTCTTCCAGAGGACCTGAGTTCAGTTTCCAGTACCCACATGGCAGCTAGCAGTCCTCTGTAGCTCCAGTTCCAGAGGAGGTGCTAGCATCTCTTACTTCCATGGACAATGCATGTATGGGATAGACAGAGATACATGCCGCTGGAAAAACACCCACACACAAAATAAAAGAAATAAAACCTCCTAAAATAAAATAACCATAAGTCTTAGGTATTAAAGGCAGTTAACAGTTAAACTTTATTATGTGTATATAATCTCAATTAAATTTAACTTTAATAGATTCTTTTGTCTTATCATTTAAGAAATATCAACATTGATAGGTTATTACTCTTTCCCCATCCAAATACAAAACAACAATTGAGCTATTAATTTACTTTTGCCTTCTTGGGTCATTTCAAAGAAATAATTTACCTACAAAAGTAAAACATTTAATATTTTGAACAAGTTGATCTCATAGTTTCTTAATTTCTGTCTTGGATTTTAGTAAGAAAAAGAGCACAACTTCCATTTGGGAAAAATTGCAGCATTACTCATAATAATCAAAAGCTAGTAGCCAAGATTTCTACCAGTAAGAGTATGCATTGGGAAAAACAGCCTGGTGATGTTGAGCACAGCTTTGGAAGCCAATCTGCTTCTGGATCCTGTTTCACACTTTGCTAGCTGTGTGATTCGGGGCACATTACTGTCTCTGCCTCAGTGTTCTTGAACGTAAATAAAGCTGTTAATAATTCTACCTGAAAAGCTTATTGTGGTGATTAAATGAAGTAATGTTATCGATCTGAGTTTAGAATAATAACAGTTTACCGATGCATTCAGTGCTAACACTGTCAATGTTTTACTTATGGCAGGAATCTTGTGGCAAAGTTAAAAGAACATGATAGACATAGAAACAAAAAAACAATCAAATGGGAGATTTTGTGTGTGCATGTCTATAGATTGTGTGCATCTGAAAGCACAGTAGTGATTTAAAAGGATACAGAGGGCTGGAGTAGTGACCATGGAAACCAGATTCTAACCTGGGTTGTCAAAACCTCCTGTCTAGTTTTTTATCTCAAAATGCTAGAACTGTAAGAAATTGTTTCTTCCACTGAGTCTTCTGTTTCTACTTGTGTTCCATTAGGTCCAGAAGAAGAATTACCGTGAGGAGAAGAAGAGGGCCACGAAGGAGCTCCTCAGCACCATCACAGACCCCTCTGTCATTGTCATGGCTGACTGGCTGAAGGTCAGGGCTTGGGTTTGAACTCTCACTGAGCGTTTACTCATGGGGATGAGAATGTGAGACAAAACAAGATGCTTAGAACTTTTTATATGTCCTATGTGCCAGTCTTCACAAGAAGGAACTCTGGTGGCATCAGATCAGCAGCTCTGTTAAGGCATTTTGATTAGTGTGAAAGCATGTTGTTTAGTGTAACCCATTATAAAAATATTTTATATTCCACTAATCATTTGATATTATTGCAGATTGGAATTTGTATTATTAAATAAGGACAAGTTGATATGAAATTGTACCTGAGCCAGGTAGTGGTAGTGCATGCTTTTAAACTTGGGAGGCAAAAGCAGGCAGATCTCTGAATTCGAGGCCAGCCGAGTCTACAAAGTGAAAACCCTGTCTTGAAAAACAAGACAAGTTAACAAGTTTTCTTGAGGAGCACTGTGCAGTGAGTGCAGACCCACACTGCTCTCCGTCTCTTTCCCTTACCCTAGTCATTCAGTCTTCTCACGTTCTTACCTGACTGGACAGGACAATGCAGGTAAGACTTGAAAGTAAATGAGTTAGCAGAGGGCTGGTGAGATGGCTCAGTGGTTAAGAGCACTGACTGCTCTTCTAGAGGTCATGAGTTCAAATCCCAGCAACCACATGGTGGCTCACAACCATCTGCAATGAGATCTGATGCCCTCATATGGGTGTCTGAAGACAGCTACAGTGTACTTACATATAATAAATAAATTTAAAAAAAAAATGAGTTAGCAGAAGTGCTACCGAATGACCCCTAGCGACATTAAAAACAAGTCTCCCTTTATAGTGAGTCTTCATCATGGTTGCACACAGTTCAAATACTTCGAGGATCTTCTTCAGTTGTATGCTGAAAATAAATTTCAGCTTACTTTATCTCGTTTTGAGAACATATTAGCTCTGGATCCTACTTGTTTCTTCTCCAGAGTCAAACTTAACCAGACATCCTCAGGATGGATGGACCGACCGAACCTCCTTTCCCCAACCCACTCTGTTATATTGAAACAAGGCACTGCTGTGCAGCCCTGACTGGCCTTGGTCACATGGCCGTCTCTAGCCCAGCGTCTCACAAGCTGAGATTATATATAGGTGTGCACCACCACACCTGACGCCGTGGCTGCCTTTAAACCATGCCTTCATTGCTGACAGCTCTCCCTCTTTCCTACTATTACTTCTCAGAGAGCAAGAATATTACATCAGAGTAACTGTCTTTTCTTTGATTCTCTTAATTTACAGTCTCATTTATATAGAGAGATGTATACACACTCACACATACATACACACACACGTGTGTGTGTGTGTGTGTGTGTGTGTATGCCTTTTCTTGACTACTTTTCTCTTTTTATTCCTGGCTTCAGAGTCTGCCATATTCTTTTTATCTTGGATTACTAGGGTTCTGCCCACTTTGCTCCTTAAGGAGTCGTATTCATTTATCCTATGCATGTACATTCACAATTCACTTACATTTAATGAGTAAATGTGAAGTTCCTAGTGTACTTTGAATACAGTAGTAGCAACCTCTTTAGCATTGTTAAGCCAGTGAATTGCCTAGCAACAATTTTTTTAATGAGTGCAGATGTAGGACATGATAGAAAAAACTTGCTAAAGCTATTGGCTGCTTAAGGTAAGGAGTATTTCATAAAAATAAGTAATGTGCCTACACTTAAGGACTTCCTCCTAGACATTTATATAGCTCACTTTAGGTAATGACTGGGAACAGTTATCTAAGAAGGGCACGTTTAGGACTAAGTAGGGATTCTTCCTTCTTCCTATTGTTTACCAGATATTTAGGAGAAGTCTTGGATATACTAAAAGCATTCTGAAAAGCCAAATGAAAAAAGACAGAACAATCATTTATTCACAAAAATTACAGTTGTAACAACTTCTACAAAAAGAATAATTTCAGTGCTATGGAAGTTTATTTTAATGTCCCTTGAGTGATCAAGGAGGTTAGGGATCTACTTAATGTATGTGAAACTTTGGCCTACTGTTCCACAAAATTCGAACTTCTTAGAATCAGGAGCGATGCTGGATCAACATTTGTCTGCAGTGCATTGCCATGAAGTAGCCTTTTGACTAAAGCCATATTCAAGTAAATGTATATACTCTATAACTTTAGATTAAAATATCTTGGTAGCCATTGTTCAGTCTAATAGTCTGTAGTCTAGAAAGAGACACAGATATCAGTCTTTAAAATAAACTTATCTTTATGTAGATTCGTGGTACCCTAAAGAGCTGGACCAAGCTGTGGTGTGTGTTGAAACCTGGGGTGCTTCTGATCTATAAAACACAAAAAAATGGTCAGTGGGTTGGAACAGTCCTTCTGAATGCTTGTGAGATCATCGAACGTCCATCAAAAAAGGATGGCTTTTGTTTCAAGCTTTTCCATCCTTTGGAGCAGTCTATTTGGGCAGTGAAGGTATGTGAGCATTTGGTGAGGTAAAAGGTAGAGGTGACAGGGGAAGTCAGTCAGTCAAAGGCCTTTTGACTTGGCCAGAGCTTGGAATATTGTTTGTCTTTCATAGTTTTATTTTTCCTTCTGTCACTATCTATAATTGAACATGTGCCAAAAAGCCTTTCTCTTGCCTTTAAGACCTAAAATAATTTTTCCTGAAAATTTTCCTCGATATATTAGATCTTAATTTTCTCCTTTGTCATTGAAGATTAAATTTATATTTTTTTAATTAATTGTGGTTCCTCATTCTCTGTAATGTTGGTAATGTTGATTGTATATCTTGTGCAGTTTCATCAGAGTGGTTATCTAGAAGCGAGACTGGCACTTTCTGAGGCTTCCCTGTAGTGAAGAGGATGTGTGTTGGCGTGCATGGAGCACAAGATGTCCTGTCTGCTCCTTCTGTAAAGACAGAACACTAGTGTTTATACTAAAAGTATCAGTATGGTCCCTGCATGCTGTAAAAGCAGAAGTAAGCAGGAAAACAGCAATGCCTTCTCTGATTCATGATCAAGGAATTCTCCAAACTGTAGACAGTGTTGTTTACACTAGCCAGATCACCAAACCTTAAGCCTTCACAGTGGGATCCTAGCTTTAGTCTAGGCTGGTTAATTGGTTCCCCTTGAGTAAAGGACTAACTATAACCAGGCAATAGTGATGCGCCTAGGAAAACGTGGGCGCTTTTTAATCCCAGTAGTCTAGATTCATCGAGGAATAAATTTAGGATTACAGAATTATTTTTATTTTAGAATTCAATTTTTTTTACTAGTGAGTTATAACTAAATGTCCAGCTACCTAATTTATACTTCTAGAAGCATAGTATTTCTCACCTAGTAAGACCTATAAGATGAAAATTCTTGCTAACATTGAAATTGTATTAGTATGGTAAATTCTAGATTTTCTTACTATATGAGCAACATGTGTGAATAGAGCAAAGAACTCAACCCATAGAGGTATTTTGAATGGAGTCTGTTTCGTCCTCATCCTAGCGAGAAGGATACAGATTTTTCCTGACATACATAAAAGATTGAATACCAAAGTGGTTACTTCAGTAGGTTTTTTTAGTAAGTGACAAGAGTAAGATCTAGGCAGTCTGATTCTAAGTCCTGGTGTACCTTAGGTCTAGGGACCACCCCACACCTGGATTTAGCCTTGGTGTGGTACTAATGACTTACCAGTGTTCCGTGTGTGTGTGTGTGTGTGTGTGTGTGTGTACAAATAACCACAGTTATGAAGCAATTTTCTGTCTTGGCTTGTAAAAAGTCAAGGTTTTTACGATCAATATTTAAAACAAATAGTAATTGATTATAAAGTATATATAATTCACTTCTCTTTAGTGAATTTTAATTATATTTCTAGTAACTTTTTAAAAACTTTTAGGAATACAATATTTCTCATGTAGTAAAACCTGTAATATAGAAATTTTGTTAAATTGTGTCAGTATGTTAGATATTATGTTTTTAATATATCAGCAATATGTATAGATAATATTTAAGTGATAAATGCTATTATTTGTTCAGTTTTCTGTTAAGGAGCAAAATTTGTTGGGAAAGAAGACTTTAATAATAAATGTTATCATTCTTAAGGTTGTAATTAAAGCTTGTTTGTTTTTAGATTATTATTTGTGCCTGATAAATTTTTATCTGACAAGAATAATCCTGGCTATTGTATTATTGGTCTGTCACAATACTTACTCTGTCCCCCCTGTTCTCTCTGAAGGGTCCAAAAGGTGAAGCAGTTGGATCCATAACTCAGCCTTTGCCTAGCAGTTACTTGATTATTCGAGCTACTTCAGAGTCAGATGGTAAATACTTTTTGATGGGCTGGCTCTCAGCTTTAAAGGGTTATTTTGTATGTTACTTTGTGTTAACCTTGGAGGTAAGCATGTGTTCCTCGGACAGTGGAAGCAAAATCCTGAAGTCATAAACTATGTAGAACACCAAACACATGACCAGCGTCGCAGGCAGGAACTCGGATAGGAGGACACATGTAACTGGGCAGTGTCAGCAGCTCAGGCCTTCTTTCACTCTGCGCTGACACATTGATGCTATGAGGACTTAACAGTAATTCTTTGTAGAAATTCATTACACATTTTAAGAGAAATATGCAACCTATAAGCTCTCGTACTTTTAAGTTAACATTTGTGACTTAAAAACACTGGGTTGGTTTTATTTTACATAAGAAAGCAAAATACAACTTACACACACACACACACACACACACACAAATACACATATACACACACAAACACATACACCCCTCTGTAGCTAGATATGAAATTTACTTGGCAAATAATACAGAGAGAGCAAACCACAGCACTCGCACTTGCAACATCACCGAAAGCTTTATAATGAATGGATTTGTTCCTTACTGTCACACTGTATGGTCTAGATTAGCTTGTAAGGAATCTTACAGCCTTCCAGTACTGGGCTGACTAGAATCTCTGTGCATGAGAGCGTATGTGGAATGTCACAAGGCCTGTGACTGAACAGTGCAAGCTGACAAAATGTTCTCCTACCCAGAGGTAGAGTGGATGCTACACCTGAGGACTGACATGCAGTCAACATGAAACAGTATTTCAGCCAGGAGAAAAGTTCTCCTTACTGCGCTTTATGTTCCTTGTGTGATACTTTAAAGCTGCCTCTTAATGTTCTAAGGTTTCAGAGATAACGTGTGTTTTAGGTTGGATATGCTTACATAATACATGTCCCCTGTTTATTGTGGTTTTTAAATGGTTGTTATTCAAAAATCATTTATTTAAAATAACAAACAAGAGTCCATTAAAATGTTGGCAAACTTTTATATTTAAATTGTTTCCAGTGCTTGCTTGTCAAGGAAAGAATATGTTTAAAGGTGAGAGGGTTAAATGAGTGAATGCTGGCTTGTTTAATTTTCTTCCTTCGAAATCCATGTTTTAGGAAGATGCTGGATGGATGCTTTGGAGTTGGCTTTGAAATGTTCTAGTCTCCTTAAACGAACAATGATCAGGGAAGGGAAGGAGCACGACCTGAGCATTTCATCAGACAGCACACACGTGACTCTGTATGGCTTACTGCGTGCTAACAATCTCCACAGTGGGGACAACTTCCAGTAAGTAGTTCTTGCTGCTAATTTGATAATGACTCTGAAGACCATCCTACTCATTAAACTGGTTATCATTTCTTCTACCTTAGTAATGTGTATAGTACTGAAATTTGTGTGCCTTATTACTACGTGGCTTAAGGCCTTTAAAATTAGTTTATTTGCTATAAATCGGGCATAGGGCTTTGTCTTTATTTTCTTCATTTTAGACTGTGTGCATTGTTCTTTTTTTCAGGTACAAGTGAGCTGAGTATCTCCTTTGTTTTTGTGCATGATACACCTTCCATTAAGGATAATTTCCACTTCTGTTAGAATCCCCTTTCAAGATCAGTTTGAACGTTATATCCCATGTGAAGTCGTCTTACATCGACACAATGAGATGGCTCTTCCCTTCCACTGTTCTGGTCTTAGCATGTTTGATAATGGCACTGAGTTTTGCCTGCTATTTGTGAAGCATTTTTATGTTTACTTTTTAATGTGTGTGGGTGTGGTTTGTATGCATGACTGTTTGTGTGCATGTCTGTGCTCCATATTCCCACAGTGCCTTCAGAGGCTAGAGGAGGGTGGCAGGCCCCTGGGACAGGATTTACATATGGTTTGGGTGCTGGAATTGGACCAGGGTCATCCGGAAGATCAGCCAGTTCTCTTAACTGCTGAGCCTCTCTAGGCATTTCAAGTGGTAACTTTATCTGACTTGTGGTTTTACCTCTTGTAGCTAACTAACACTAACATATTTCTCTGGCAAAGCTGTGGTGCAGTGCACAGATCTTTTTCAGGTGCTGGCCTCTTTTTGTTGCTTTACAGAAAAAAGAAAAACCATCTCCCCTCTTACCATTTAAAGTTTCTTTTGGGGGCTATAGATTTATTCCCTTAAACTAAAATTGTTATTTCCATTGTTCCCTGGAAACTTACCCCTGCCAAGTAAGCCTATCAGATAGATGTTAACTATAGCTCAAAGCATGTTTCCATCTTATTCTTAGCAGTTATTTTGGGTTTCTTTGGAGCTCTTCACAGTGGGAAGTCAGACTTCACTGACTGAGAACCTGATGATCTTGACTTAATGTTTTTCTTCAGACCAGACGTGGCAGTGGCCCTGCTTCCGGGAACGTGGTTGTGAGACAGGAGGTGGTCAGATGTAACAAGTGTAGTCTACAGTTTCTTGTGAAAATTTTAGACCCAAGAATAGAGAGGCAAGGATCTGTTAAATCGCAGGCTTCTGTTTAATGTCTCTGTGCCTTTGTCCACTGATCTGTAAGAGAAAAAGAGTGTTGCCTAACCCAATGATTTCAAAGATTAAATAAACTAAGTAAAGCACTTTTAGAACTGTGCAGAGCACATAGTAAGTTTACAGTAAATGCCGCGTTTCTCCCAGTTATGCATTTGTCTTTTAGCCTCCTTTGTTCTTCCTTGTGATTGTCACTAAGGTTGAATGACAGTGAGATTGAAAGACAGCACTTTAAGGACCAAGATATGTATTCTGATAAATCCGACAAAGAGAACGATCAGGAGCATGATGAGTCTGACAATGAGGTGCTGGGGAAAAGCGAAGAGAGCGACACAGATACGTCAGAGAGGCAAGACGACTCCTACATCGACCCGGAGCCAGTGGAGCCTTTGAAGGAGACCACCTACATGGAGCAGAGCCACGAAGAGCTGGGGGAGGTAAGTGCTCTGTTGTCAGAGACCCACTCACTCACTCACTCACTCACTCACTCACTCACCCCAGAACACGTCTACACACAATGGTAAGTGCTCTGTTGTCAGAGACTCACTCACTCACTCACTCACCCCAGAACATGTCTACACACAATGGTAAGTGCTCTGTTGTCAGAGACCCACTCACTCACTCACTCACTCACTCACTCACCCACCCCAGAACATGTCTACACACAATGGTAAGTGCTCTGTTGTCAGAGACCCACTCACTCACTCACTCACTCACTCACTCACTCCAGAACATGTCTATACACAATTAGAGATATTTGCTTGGTCTATTGCTTTCCCCAAAGAATATTTATGTGTCACATGTCTTTTCAGAGGTGTATTTTGAAATTTATTTGCATTTAGCAGCAACCACCCGTATGCCAGTGTGGTCTTAGGGTTTACATTGTCAGGTTTGTTATTGAAATAGGATATTGCTTGGTGTCACTGCTATAAAGTAAACTGCAAATAAGCATAAAGTTAAAACTTGCTTGTTACATCAGTGCATAGTCCATGTGTGTAAAACAGTGAACTGCAAAGCTGGGTTCGGTGGCACAGTCCTGTAATCTCAGCCTGAGAACGAAGCAGAAAGTCTGCAACTTTCAAGGCAGCCTAGGCTACACAGCAAGGGCAGCCTGGGCTACACAGCAAGATCTTGTTTCAATAGAAAAATTAACTTAACTGAACAAATAAAATGATACTTTGTTTCTTTTATATATGCTGTTATTTTGATATTTCTCGCAGCCATCTTTTTACTTTTACAGACTATGTTTTATTACCTAATGGCTTTTGCACATTTCCATAGTGCTTGGAGTAGTCCTGGAGAGGGCCATGGTTTTATCATTCACTGTCTTGTCTGTGTGTCTGCGTTTAAGAGAAGTATAATATTTCAGTGTGCTCTGTTGATTGTTAAAGGCAGGTGAGGCTTCTCAAACGGAAACTGTGTCTGAAGAAAACAAAAGTCTTATCTGGACTCTCCTCAAGCAAGTCCGTCCCGGCATGGATCTATCCAGGGTGGTTCTTCCTACGTTTATTTTGGAGCCTCGTTCATTCCTGGATAAACTTTCAGATTACTACTACCATGCAGATTTCCTGTCTGAGTAAGTAGACTCCTCTGGAAATAGAAAATTCCTATATGGTATTAGAATATTTCAAAAAAGTAACAAAAAGCCAGGCATAGTGGCATGCAGTTATAATCTCAGCAGTAGGGAAGTGGGGAAAGGTGGATTCCTGGGCTCAGCAAGGGCAGTAAGAGACCCTGTCTCAACAGCCCAGGTAGGGACCACCTGAGAAGAGTGGCTCCTGAGCTCATCCTTTGGGGAATGGCAGTTGTGTGCTCAGCCATCCTTACTTGACTGCTGTCCACCTGAGTCTCATGGCACTGTTGGACTGTGTGTGTTGTCCTATCTGTTTTCAGTTATCCCTCAAGATTCATTGCATTCGTCAGTATTGAAGATGTCATAAGCTATATCATCATAAGAGATTATTGCTTTGTTACTGGAATACTTTGCATAATATGTAGTGGATAAAAGTATCAATTCTCCTGAAGTAAAAAGAGCTCTTAATGCCAGGCATGGTGGTACACATTTGTGATCCTAGCTCTTAAGAGGCAAGTGCTGTGAGCCTGAAGCCAGTCAGGGTTACATAGCAGGACTGATTTATCCCCCATTCCCTATAAAAAGAACTCCTAGATTATTTAAACCACTACAAAAGGATCTGCAAGAGTAAGTAGGTTTACTGTGAAGAAGTCAAACAGAATTGATGCAGTGTGCACTTGAGTTGCCTATGCTGCCAATAAATACGGTTCTTTATTGCTTTGGCTCTTGAACTATGTAAATGTAAGCTTTTAAATAAAACTTCCTAATAAGAATTTTAAAACTAGGAACAGAACTATCAGTGTGTTGTTACCAAAAAAAAAAAAAAAAAAAAGTCAATGATTTCGTTTGTCAGCAAATCTAGATCTAGACTCTGTCACCTTGCAGTGTATCTTCAAAAGTCAGACTCCACTGTAGGCTGGACTTCGGAAAGAGAGTACCTTTTCATACATAAGGGCCTAATGAGTGGGAATGTTAGCAGCAAAAATGACAAGAACTTCTCAGTAACCGTCACTTTGAAGAGTCACACTACTTTGTAGAAGTTCCAACAGTCAGCTGGTCACTAGAGAGGGAAGCTCTAGTGAGGGAAGCTCACTAGAGAGGGAGTCCCGGTTCCTGAGAGGATCCTGATCGTGAGGAGGCAAGCCAGTGAGTGGTCTGAACAGGAACCTGAGAGATATCATCTCCAGCACATCTGAAAAGCAGAGAGTGTTTCTTTTCTAATCACAGTTAACCACAGAACTCCTAGTTAATCCTGGGTTCTACAGAACCCCATTTTGGAAACTTTGGTTTGGAATTTCCAAAACCATTCTCGGCAGTACCCTGGGTAGTACATCAAAGAATCAGGAAAAACTGGGATAAGGTAAACAAAACAGATTCTTTTAAGATTTGTTTTGAAAAATTATGTGTCTATTTGTTGTAGCAGGTAAGGGGGGGGGGCATGTGCACATGAGTGCAGGTACCTACAGAGGCCAGAAGAGGGCTTGGGTGTTTTAGAAGTCACAGGCAGTTGTAAGCCATTGGACAAGGGCGCTAGGGATGGATGTTTTACCGTTTATTTGAATATGAATTAGGTAGTCAAGGAAAGTATGAAAGAATTTATGATTGCATAAAATGATTATATTTATCATTTTGTTTTTTAGAGCTGCTCTGGAAGAAAATCCATATTTCCGTTTGAAGAAAGTCGTGAAGTGGTATTTGTCAGGATTTTATAAGAAGCCAAAGGTAATGTTTATAGTTTCCTTCCTTTAAGAGAATTTACACTTATATATTATGTGGGCATGTGGAGGTCAGTTCTCTCTACATCATGTGAGTCCTGCAGATCAAACAAGTCAGCAGAGTTGGAGGCAAGTACCTTCCCTGCTGAGGTGTCTCACTGACCCTCTGTGGTGCTGCTGAGGCGGCTCACTGACCCTCTG
>NW_021621071.1:1423550-1469358 GCF_004785775.1 Grammomys surdaster
GCTGAGGTGTCTCAGAGAACCCTCTGTGGTGCTGCTGAGGTGTCTCACTGACCCTCTGCGGTGCTGCTGAAGCACACAGAAAGGATAACTGAACTTTCAGAAGCATCTGAGTGCAGTTGATGTTTGTGATCATTTGTTGTCTTAATCATTCTGATAGACTGATAAGGTTATTGTGGTAGCTACAGCTAGAACAGCTTTCCTATGTTCTAGTTTCTCTGTCTATTCTATTCCAAGGACTCCAGTCAGAAAGCAAGAGTAAGGAATATGTTTGAAGGTACAGTGGTGGGAAAGATTATAAGACTGTAATAAAGTGCTTTAACGGAAAGATGAAGTGGTCATTCAAGGACAGGTGCCACCACTAACCCCAATGGTAGGACATCACTGTATCCACAGAGAAGTGTGGTTTCATAGAGTAGATGTCACACTCCTTTAGTTGGGAGAGTGTACATTTGCATTGTGCTGGTCAAACATGAGAACTGATACACAGAATTTCATGGAAAGAATGTCGAAGTGCAAATTCAAAAATTGAGGTTTTATTTCTAAGAATATTATGAATTATATGTGTGAACCTGGACAAATCAAATTTGAGGTCTATCTGAAAAGATCCAAAAGACGGAGATGTTGACATACAAAGACTGTATTATTCCAATACTGGGTAAATACCGAAATGGTAGCTTTATATTGAAAAGATCCGTGCCCCTCCACGTTCATGCAGAACGCTGCAGTAACCAGAGTGTAGACCAGACGCAGCCTGCAGCAGATGGATGGACAGATGCTGGAGCAGCCAGACTGCAGCTCATTTTAAGGGAGCCATTGCTCTCTTGAGGCAGCTTACACAAGTGTCCTGCATCTCACAGAGTTGCTTTCTTACTTTTAAATTTTATTTATTATTGGTGAAGATTTTCACACATGTGTAATCTTACAATTTGGTCATTTTCTACCCCTGTGGCCCTTTCTTCTCTATATGTTCTTGAGTTCTCTGCTTTCTTAAGCTTTTATGTCTAATCTTCAGATCGTTTACTAGCAGTTACCATGAAGTTGCAAGGTTTGTATTTAGACTGAATCCTGATTGAAGTTATGTTTTTATTTCATGAAAATTTTATTTACTATGAAACTTCATAAGATTCTAGGTAAGACAATTTAACTTTACACCTGTATTTGTAAATTTTAAAAGTGATTTTTTTTTAAACCAGGGACTGAAGAAACCATATAATCCTATCCTTGGTGAGACTTTCCGTTGTTTATGGATTCATCCCAGAACAAACAGCAAAACTTTCTATATTGCTGAACAGGTATGAGAAGTGCATGCTACGAAAAGAATCTGGAAGGTACTGGGACCTTTTTATGAGAAATGCTAGCTTGGTAAATCGCTGTTGTTTAGTGTATTATAAGGTAAGGTTTGGTAAGCCTTGACCATCCAGTACGGGATACTACTAACTGCCCGCTGTCCAGGGACTAAATGACCTGCTGTCATTGTGTGCATGGCTCCAGTTAAGCTGCCCAGCAGTTTATAATTCTCCTTACATTGACTGGCCTGGGGGATTGCTTTCCATAATCACCCCAGGCTTTTGAGAAGAGAATTTAGTTCCTCAGCATGTGGTGCTTCCCTCCATTTTAACAGCACAAAGACTGCTTACTCTGAACTTTGTGTACCCGTTGTTGGGGTGGGGGGCAGGGCTAGAGGGACTCCTAAAACCCTCCCCTCTGGAAGCTATATTATAATCTCAAGTTAGAAACGGTATATTATCATTTCTACTTGAACTTGTAGACCTTTTTTTTTGCCTTGCGATGCCAGCGGGTGTATTTCCTTAGAGACAGAAACCTGGTTACTGTAATCATTAATGCTCATTCTGTTGCATACCAACTGTTCCTTTGTACTAATGCTTAGATTTGAACTTTTGATACTAACACACTAGCAAGCTTGTTTTGTTAAATGTCGTGACTTTTCCTGTGTTCAATAGGTGTCTCATCACCCACCGATATCTGCCTTTTATGTCAGTAACCGAAAAGATGGATTTTGCCTTAGCGGTAGCATCCTAGCTAAGTCCAAGTTTTATGGTGAGTGTTCCCTTGTCCTAAACTGTGCTTCTCCAAAATGTAGTGTTTTCCTGTACATTTTCATTTGTAAAAAAAAAATTTTATTTGTGATTTTTGGCAAGGAATTCATGTCATTTAAGCGCCATCTTTAACTGAGCCCTTTCTAGTTCTTATAAAGGCACATTGTATCTAACTTCAGCACATACATGCAGAGCACCATTAAGGAAGGACACAGTGAGGGCCTACCACAGCCTTCTCATGCATTGTGAGTTTATGTTACCTTTATCTCATCAGCTTGTCTGGTTTTGTTTCAGTGTGTCTGAGGGAATTGCTCTTTGATTTTTTAGTCTTTGAGCATAGAGAGAATCCAGTTTGACCCTGGGTCATTCAGTAATGGTATTTAACCTTGGGCTAGTGATGTACTCTTGAAAATGTTTGTGGGTACAGAAAGGACTTTAGAATAATATGGTAGGAAACCTTACTACAGTGCCTTTGATAATTCAAAGAAGACATAGTTATGAATTATAAGTGGTAGAATATTATCTTTAAATGCTATTATTTGGCTTTCTAATTTTAAAGATATTTAAAAACTCAGAGAATTAAATTTAAGGGTTTTAAACCTGAGAGAAAACAAGCATAAGTGCGAAATAGAAAAGCTAAAATATATAAACAGAAATCTAAATTTTAATTATGTGAGTGGTCAGAGTCAGAAACAGGTCTGTGACAGGAGACCTATACAGTATAGCAGCGTCTGTCAGGAGCACCATGGCATGTGCCTTTAGTTTCTCAACACCCCCTCCCACATCAAATAGGCTTTTGATTTGAATTGGGTTTTTTTTTTTTCAGAAGTTCCTCATATTTTATATTGGGATTAGTCCTCTCAAGCTTCAGTTCCCGTGCCCACCCCAGCCACACTGCACGTGGCTTCAGTGAGTCCTGTTTACCCTGTAGACATCCCTGACTGAGCACCACGTGCATGCCTTATGTTTTGGTATTGTTTCTGCAGTTTGCTTTCTTTTTCTTATGTTTTAATACAATGTATATGTACCAGGGCTGGCCTTTATAAATTGAAAGAATCCAGACTTCACAAGGGTACTTTATGGGTTGTTGTTTTCTTTTTTAATCCTCCTTTTTCTCCCTTTGAGTATAGACATCTGAGGAGACTGTGTATATATAACTTATGAAGTAGCCTATTAAGCAAATAGCACGTGGCATCTCTTTTAGAAAAGTTGATCTGGAGACAGTAGAAATGGAAGCTACCAGAGGCCGGGCTGGTTGGGAGCCAGGGGAAGGTCATGGCTGTGCACACATCCAATATCAACTCCTAGAGACCTTTCATAGCTGTAGAATACTGATCCTCCATTGAAAAGATGAATGTTTAATACAGTTGCATAGGCAAATCTAAAAATATGTGCTAGGTAAGATAAGCCAAATGTAAGTTATATATTTTCTAGTTCTGGCTAGAATTGGTAGTAATAGAATGATAAGAAACAGATCAGTGTTTCCCCAGAGGTAATGGGGACGTTTTAGAATACTGGGTTAGGCCGGGCAGTGGTAGTGCACGCCTTTAATCCCAGCACTTGGGAGGCAGAGGCAGGCGGATTTCTGAGTTCGAGAGTTCGAGGCTAGCCTGGTCTACAGAGTGAGTTCCAGGACAGCCAGGGCTACACAGAGAAACCCTGTCTCAAAAAAAAAGGATACTGGGTTAGATAGATAGGTGGGTACGTACACACATAAGCAGGCGGATCAAGTGGACAGGGGATTAGACCCTAGCCTTGGGCATGGTAGATAAGAGCAGACCTTCATTCACAGCCCCTAGTCATTTGAGATAGTCACTTAAGGCCTTTTTGTGTGGTTCAGGCTGATACTGGAGCCCCAGTCCTCCTGTGTCTACCTCCCAAATGTTGATACAGGTATGTGCTACCAAGCCAGACTCCTCTATGCAGTACCTCATACTATCACACTTAATGCTTAAAATAATTGTACCCCATTAAAGATCCAGATGTTAAGGAAAGAAAAAAGTGAATATGGCATTCATGCATATTTTTAAAGCATTTAAGTAGTCATTGAATCATTTATAAATATTTAAAACTTTAGTCTTAACCTATATTGTGACTTAGTCATGATGGGATTTTTTTCATTTGACTTTACTAAACATGTTAAGTATGCTTTTTGGAAATACTCATTTTAGCCAGGCAATAGGGGCACATGCATTTAATACCAGCACTTGGGAGGCAGAGGTAGGTCTCTGAGTTTGAGACCAGCCTTATCTATCAGTTCTAGGACAGCCAGGGTTACACAGAGAATCCCTATCTCAAAAAACAAAAAAGAAAAGAAACATTAAATTTCATTTTATAAGATTGAGAATATGAATCAAGTAATGCTTTAGTTATAAGGTGGGGAATGTATGCTTTGGCACGTGGATTGGGATTAAGATATTTTAAATATTTCTACTAAAGGAATGTCGATGTCCCAAATATACTTTGTTTTGAATTGGTTGGATTCATTTTGTGAAATTTAATTTTTTTTTTTTTTAAGGAAACTCATTATCTGCGATATTGGAGGGAGAAGCCCGGTTAACGTTCTTGAACCGAGGTGAAGATTACGTCATGACAATGCCATACGCTCACTGTAAAGGTAACTGTTTTCCACTCGTATAGCAGGTGGTTCTTACAACTTTTTTCTAAGTAAACGTATGGGGCTGGAATTGGTTACGCTTGAGATCAACTGAGAAATAGTTCTTTGAAAACTTTGGCTCATAGTTCTGTGAGCACAGTGCTGTTCGCTGACTACGTCAGTGGTGAAGTCATTCACACAGACTTACCTTTTTTGTGATGCATACCTTAAGAAAGTGATTTATAATAATGGAATTTCCTTGTATTTATCTCCTGTGAAAGTTTTCAAATTAAATGGTACTACCTATTCAGAACCCTTAAAAGTTTTCTTAATTCACTCTTGCATTAAAACTCTTTAAAAAGTTTAATCTGCTAGTTTTCAATATAGCAAGTCCTTTAAATTATTTTCTTGACTCAATTTGACAGTTTCTGAGTCCTAGCCTTGCTATGTAGCTCAGGCTGTCCTTAAAGTCAGGTGTGCCCCCCCCCCCCAGCCTCCCTAGTGTTGAGATCACCAGTGGGTGCTAGTTGACATTTGTCAAAAGGCTGGATAATGCTCAGAGCTTTGCATATAGTTCTTAACATAGAAATAAAATACCTGCAATTTAAATGAATAAGAATTAATATTTTTAAATTTTATATCATTTATTACATCACTGCCCAACAAGCAATGAGAATTTTTTTCCCTCCCACAACAGTGTACTGCTTAGAAAATAATAAGATTAAAACATGGGGGTAAAGTGATTTTAAAAAGAAGGTAACATACATGTTTTCCATGTTGTCAAGTTTCAATAATTATTTTATAAAAAGGGAGTTCCATGACCAAATAGGTATGAGAGACAACATTGCATTGTCTGTTTCCTCTCAGAAGTTAATATTGTCCATTTGCTAACAAAGGCCGCCTAAGCCGCCTAATTCTGTAAAACAAACCTATTCAACTTTCTGTAACTTAGAATGGTTTGGAATACAGAACTTACTTTGTTTCTAGAGAAAGTAAAGAGTTTACAATGTTTCGAATCTCTTATCACAGTTTCCATCTACTACTGAGCACATAGCCTTGTATTATGTGTGCATGTATTTAGAGGCATTTTATTCAATGTTCCTTATGTTACTGATTCATTGACACACACACAGTGCGCACATGACTAACACTTTAACCCAACTGAATGAAGCACTAGCAAATCCTCCTCTGTAAGGACCATCATCACCTTGTACTACAGAACACTATAGCCCAGTATTTCAGCGTTCCACCAAATCAGTTATCAACAACAATAAAAAAACCACGAAAGTGCAAAACATATGACAAAACTATTTTGCAGAAGGATTTTTTCTTTTTTACAGTATTGACATTGAAACAACACAGTGGGCCTAGTTGTGCCTCAGTGTCAGCTTACTGCCAAGCATGTCCATGAATTACCAGAGAGCACAGAGGGTACTGCTGATTTGAGGATTAGCCATGTTGTTTATTACACTTACTGTGTATATGTGGAGGTTGGAGTGTAACCTTTAGGAGTAGGGTCTTTCTTTCTCCCGTGTGGGTCCCAGTGATACAACTCAGAGCCTGAGGTTTGGCAGGAAGTGCTTTTACATCCGATCCCATTGGCCCACCTCTGTACTTTAAATAGTCTGTAAAATTGCCAACTAAACATAATATGAATACACTTTTTAATGTTCTAGAACAGGCTTTATGTCTGTATTACAATTTTTTAATTGAGTGAGACAGAATGGTCTGAGATGGCAAGTTTATGCTAGAAAGGATAAAATTACAGAATGCTGCCTGTTTTACATCAGTGTCTCTCTGTCTTCAAGCTTTTGTCATTTTTTTTTTCCTTAGGAATTCTTTATGGCACAATGACACTGGAGCTTGGTGGAACTGTCAGTATTACCTGTCAGAAGACTGGATACAGTGCGGTACTTGAATTTAAACTAAAGGTTGGTAAGAGAAGGCTGAAAAGACACTAGCTCACTGGAGCACGTGGTCCAGTGGCATTGCCCGTCTCCCTATCCCTCTGCCTTGCTAAAAACCATTCCATTCCATTCCTAAAGCTAGCCACCAAGGTCTCTTCCCTTTGGGTCATCTAATTAACATGTCCAATTAAAATTAACCACCTCATCCTAACATGGGGTTTCCACTTTATCTTCACAAACTTCCACTTTCCTGTGTGCCACATCTGTCTCTTCTCTGTCCAGAGGCAGTCCTTTGTCCCATTTCGGACAGATACCCCAGCCCCTTCTCCATGTTCCCTTCCCCTTTCTTTGTCTTCCTCTGTCTCCTTTCTTTCTTTGTTCCTTATCCCTGTCCTTTGTCCCTCTGGGAGAAACAAATCTCCTTTGTGCTGAGAACTTGGTCTTGGGGGTCCTGAGCTGATATTTTTCCTTTCAGTGCTATTACTGAATTAAGGGGAAGTTGTGCTGTAAATACTGAAGGAAAAAGGTTTAGTTGTGAAGTAAGAACTAACTAAAAAGCATGATTTATGTCAGGTCAAAGAGAAACCCATGCAAGGGCATCTCTGTGAGGATCTTGGTACAACTGGAGATAAATTAACATTGCCATTCCTTTTGTTAATTGTAATGATAAATTGAAATGATAAACCTGGTGCCATAGAGGTAATACGACTTAAGTGACTGAAGTATCTCTGTGAATTAAAACAGTGCTTTACAAAACCCCAGAAGGTATCTATGAATGAGACTCTGGTTGTGTACAGTAAGACAGTTTTATATTAGTTATCATTTCTATATAAAAAAATACTGTGAACTTATATATTATAGATAACCATGTGCTCGTCATACTTATATGCCAAAACTTTGTACGGGGCATATTAGACATGACTTGTCTCTTAGAAAATGTTGGGCACCAGGAAGTCTTGAAAAATCTGAGTGATTAGTTGAGACCAGAACTTTCTACAGACTTGCCTGGTTTGTTATGAGTCTGTTGCCTGAAAGGCCACACTTCATACCCATTCATGTGACCTCTCCATGGGACTTAGCTTCTTGATAGCATGGCCGCTTTAAGGTAGCTGGAGGGCTTAGGAGCATAAGGTTTCCAAATACAAGTGTCATGGTAGCAAGGTGAGAACTCAGTTGCCTTCCATCACTAGACTTGGAAGCCAAATTTACCTCTCTACTATCTTGTATTGAAGAGTTACCCACCCACCCAAGCCCAGGGGAAGAGGGATTTTTATGCACTTCTCTGGAGGGGCAAGATCTCATTGAAGAAGAATGTGGACTGGGAGAGGAAATGAGTAGACACTGTTGAAGCCACCTTTCGAAAATTCTGTCAACAGAAGGGGATTTTGAATCCTTTTCACAATGTCAGTTATAATTTAGTACACTGTGTTCAAATAAAAGTAGGAACTATAATGATAGCTGCTGTTAACTGCTTCAGGCTGGTATTTCAGTGACTGGGATCTCTTTTTTAATGAAAGGGACTCCTAAGTAGTGTGCCATGCAGTCCCCCTTGCTTTGCCTGTTCTTACACATGTGTGGTACTAGCTGGAGCATCACGAGTGCTCTTAGACAATACAAATGTCATGAAGTATCGAAGCATCAAAACTTTCTCTCTGAGGAAACACTTTAGGCAATATTGTGTTTTGCCCAGGTTTGCAGGGCGGTGGACTGGTACTAGGGGACCACCTGAAAGAGAGAATGGGGGACAAGGGCACACTAGAAACGAACAGCAAGTCTGGAAATCTGATCAAGCTGTCAAATTTTAATTTTTCCACATGGGGTTATATACACATAGAAGCAGGATATGGGGAGGGGGATGACGTAGGGTCTCTTTGTTTCTGGGGAGCGCAGGTGATCTCAGGGAGAGTACAGATGTCTTTCAGAACAGGATATTGGCTGGGTGAAGAGTTCACAGAAGAAGCAGGGTGGAACAGGTTACCATGTACCTGTCAATAAGATCTATTGTTCATTTGTTCTGATTTAGGCTAGTACTTTCCCACCAAAGGCTACCATTCATAAGATCTATAGCTATCTATCTGTTCTAGGGTTAGTGCTTTTCCACAGAGGCCAAGACGTTGTGTCAGTAGACATGTATGGCTGACTTAGGCCATTAATGTTTAAGTAGGGTCGCTCCCAACAGTATTCTTTCTTCTAATCCTACATTTTGGAAAGACTTCTTTTTAATTTTTTAAATTCCTCAGAGTTCTGAGGTGTTTCTCTTAATAATGTGTTGCCATGTCAATGGGATATAGTCCTGGAGGTTTGGCAAGAACAGCATTCCAGACTGCATAGCTTGTGAATCTTTATACCTGTGTAATCTCTTTAAATTATTTAAATTTCATAGTCTGGTTTTAGATATATTTTACATAATCATAATTAAAATTTATCTTTCTTAAAAATCTCTAACTTAAATTTGAGTCAGGATTTCACTGTTTTTACTTTGAAGAGTATGGTAGGTATAATTTTTTGAAATGTGATTATCTACAGTGTATGTGAATATAAACTAAAATACTCAATACTTTCTTTTTTAAAAGCCATTTCTAGGGAGTAGTGATTACGTTAATCAAATATCAGGGAAACTTAAATTGGGAAAAGAAGTCCTAGCTACTTTGGAAGGCCATTGGGTAAGTATTTTTGTATGTTAGCATTATAAAAATAATTGTATCTGATAGAGAAAATGGGCAATCATATTATAAAAGTAACACTAGTTAAATAAACTTTATCTTAAAAGCAGGTATTTTAGTATTGTTCTGTTGCCAGTAACTCTTTGTTTTGTATGTTTTGTTTCTAAGACTTTTAAATGAATAGAAGCAGCTATTAGTTATATGGCACTTACTGTGTACGTTATTAAGAATGTAACTCTTTATTTGTCAATACTTATTAATACTTGGTTAGACTTCATGAAGTGAGTACATAGATACCCATTCATATTCCTCATTTTATTTATTTAGAGTGAGTGTGTGTGTGTGTGTATCTGTACATGTGCCATGACCCATATGTGGAAGTCAGAGGACAACTTACACAAGTCAGTACTCTCATTCTACAATGAGGGTTCCAAGGATTAGGCGCAGGCAGTCAGAATTGGTGGCTGAGCCACCTTTCTGACAGATGTATAAGATGTCTCCATTGAAAAGGGAGGAAAGTAAAGCACAGAGCGTCTCAATAACTAGCATTAACCTAAGCTGTGAGCTGAGAATTGAGCCCGGGACTCTCGCTGGACAGCACTTCCGGTGAGAGAGAGATTTCTTTTGTAGGGGATAGGAAGGTACAGTAGTATGTAACAACAATAGCTTTGATTTTCCTGTCTGCCAACCTCGGTTCATATTTATATAAGTTCTTACAAGGAGCTTAAGTGACTGAAATGGAGTGTGGTATGCTTTTACATGTATTTTCACTTACCGTATGCTATTCTGAATTACAATAAGCAAAAAGCAAACAAACAAACAAACAAGGTGAAAACTGAAGCTAGATTTAAGGACTCGGCCAGTGGGTACATAGCTTCTACAAAATGGCTTTTTAAATTCTGCCTGTGTACGTGGTCAGTTCTTTCCTTTCACTGTATGGGTCTCAGAAATAGGTCATCAGGCTTGGTAGCAAATGCCTTTACCCACGGAGCTATCTCCCTGGTCCCATCTTTGTCACTTTATTTTATTTTGAGACAGGGTCTCACTCTGCAGCCCTGACTGGTCAGAAACTCAGAGCTCTGCCTGCTTCTGCTTCTTGGGTGCTGGCATTAAAGGTATATGCCACCACATCTTGACAAATAGTTGTTCTAAAGATATAAAGTATATAAATATATATAAAGTATATATATACTATATATAAGCATATATATATATATATATATATATATATATATATATATATATATATAGTATATAGACTGTGTTCACTTTTTAATGCTAAGAAAGACTGTCAGATGTTTCTCAGTAATCCAATTTCCTCCGTTGTGCACAGCATCTCGGGACTGCAAACACTGCACTTTTGACAGTTCAGATGTAGATCTTGAGGCTTTGCCTGTAATATTTGAAATTTGTTAAGTAAAACTTATAAAATCTCATGAACTTTCTGTGCAGCTAGCCTATTTTTTTTTATACAAATGGAAAGAATTTGAGATTTTGAGAAATGTACTAGTTACATTTGTTTTAGGATATTTTTTAGTGGAATTCATCAGCAGGAAGAATTTGTTAGTATATTTACTATGTGATTCTCTTCTAAATAAAAATAAACTTTATTAATGTTTAATTCCTTTAAATATAGGATAGTGAAGTTTTCATTAACGACAAAAAGACTGATAACTCAGAGATTTTCTGGAACCCAACTCCTGACATTAAACAGTGGAGATTAATAAGGCACACTGTCAAGTTTGAGGAACAGGATGATTTTGAGTCAGAGAAGTAAGTACACGGTTTTTAGCTAACTTCATGAAAATTACAGAGTATTTTGCATTGCATTAGTATTGTCACACTGTTTTCTGTCTGCTGTCTTGTTAACTCTGCAAGAGAGTTTGTCGTTTATGGGATTGGAAGCATTCTGGGTTGGTGTACGTGACACACGGAGCTTCACAGGTCACCTTGATTCTCTGTAGCTCAGAGCTAAAATGTCCTCCTCTTTCTCTCTGTACTCCAGTGCTTTAAGTTTTATTTGCATAAAATTATAGACTCGATCAGTGGTTCTCAGCTTCTGCTTGGCTTCTGCTTTCTAATCTGGCTTAGATGGAAAGGTGAAGTGAAGAGGACAAAACCTACATTTGTTCTGTCCTCTGAGACAGATAATACCACTTGACGTCCTGGTTTCTAAAGGATTTAAGTTAGTTGGGCACTTCCATAGATTATGTTATTAAGTGATGAAATTCTTTCTAGAACTCTCAGACTTGGATAAAGTTGCTGTTTGTATCTCCTGGTTAAGTGTTCTGTGTCCACATGTGATACCTCTTACTCTGTGGTCCTGCTTCCAGGACTCAGGTCTACATGGACTTTATTCTCTACGTAAAATCTAGGTTGTCAGCATTGGAAAATGTGTATCCGTCTGTTTTTAAATTCTATTTCCGGTGTAACAGTCACGTGATGCTCCCTGTCCCAAGGGACATGTAGTCAACACATACATTCATTTTTGATGTGTGTATATCATTCAGTATTTTTTATTTTTTAATATGCAGTTTTATCCAGAGCAAAGTAGCCTTAACTTTGCTATATAGCTGAGATTGACCATGAATTATTATTACTGATCTTCTTGTCTCTACTTCCAGTATACTGGGAGTAGACTGGGCCAGCTCAACATACTTTAAGCATGAGATAACAAGACTTAGAAAAAGAAACCTTTTTTTTTTCTTACCACTTAAGTAGAATGTGTAACACATTTTAAAGCCTCTTTCAGTTTTGACATAGTCCTTCTCAGACAGATGAAACAAAGATGTAATACTCTCATTTAGCTGGTGAAAGAAGCTAAATTTTAATTAGGAAAATCATTTTCTCATGCTGTTTTTTGTTAAATTAGTGGTTCTCAACAGTGTTGGTATATGTAAATCTAGAAGGCATTTAAAAAGTCTATTCTGGCCTGTTCCTAGAGGCTGAATTTAAAAGTTCTCTGATAATCCCTGCATCCAAGGTCTCTGGTGGATCATCCTGAGGTCTGGGACTCCTACAGAGGATGTGTCAGAATCATCTAAGGACCTCCTTAAACTGTGGAGGACTGTGGGGATGTCCTTCTCTGTATTCCTGTCAGCCTCAGACAACAGTTTTCACTGTGTTTAGGAACTCATAGAATTGATTTCTCTTGCAAAAAGAGCTTAGTAAGTGTTTCCGAGTTAAGGCAGGGTTTCGTTTCCTGAGTCATTTCTGAGCATATGAACAAACACATTGTTAGAACCCACATGAGCGGTATTTACTCTCAGTAAACAATAAAAATCTGTATCTTTCATTTGCTGGTTGCTTTTTTTAAATATTATTTTACATGTATATTAGACTCTGGCAACGAGTGACAAAAGCTATAAATGCCAAAGACCAAACAGAAGCTACTCAAGAAAAGTATGTTTTGGAAGAAGCTCAAAGACAAGCTGCCAGAGAACGAAAAACAAAGAATGAAGAGTGGGTCTGTAAGTTATTTGAACTTGACGCACTCACAGGAGAGTGGCACTACAAGTTTTCAGAGTAAGTCATTTAAACATTTATTTAAAAACATATAACTTATTGCCTTTATATGTCTAATATACTTATTATCAACCTATGAATTAGTGTGAAATTTTATTTTTATAGATTTAAATGTTTATGTGTATTGTATGAGTCTTTGTGAGTTCATGTGTGCCATGTGCATACAGGAGACCAGGACTGTCAGAAGAGGTGTTAGGTCCCAGAACTAGACGTCTACATGGTTGTGAGCCACTATGTGGATGCTGGGACCTGAACTCAGGTTCTCTGCAAGAGCAGTAACTGCTCTTAACCACCAAGTTACCTCTTTAGCCCATAAAGTGAAATTTTGTCTTTATTTTTGCTTATTCATTTATTTATTTGGTTTTTTTGAAATAGCTTTGGCTGCCTGGAACTCAATATATAGAGCAGGCTGGACTTGAGCTTAGAGATACACCTACATCTGCCCAGTGCTGAGATTAAAGGGTTGTTGTACCATGACGCCCAGCTTCATAGTGTGAGGTCTGAAGCTTGGTGTTCTAGTATTAGTTTATACTTTAGGATAGTAGTCTTCCAAATAAGCTAAGAATCAGAAGATTCGTTATAGAAAATCTTAAAATTAGGACAGCATTTGTGATTACTTAATGGAATCTAATAAGAAACTAAGTTCTATAGCTATTTAATTTCTGTTTTTCTTTTAGTACCCGGCCATGGGACCCACTTAATGATATGATACAATTTGAAAAGGATGGAGTTATCCAGACCAAAGTGAAGCATCGCACTCCAATGGTATGTAACGTAAAGGTAGCTAGATTCTATAGGCTTATCAGTTTGCTAAATCTTTAGTATCCTTGGCAATTAGGTTTAAATTTTAAATTTTTAGATAAGTAAAATGATATAACAGGCAGCTCTTAATACCTCAAAGAAACATTTAAAAAAAAAAAAAAGCAAAAACTACCAGAACTCTCCAAATATTGAAACATTTGAACAACTAAGGGAATAAAGGAGCAGAAAAGGCTTCAAAGCATTGTAGGGGTGCCCTCCTTACGTCTTCCTGAGCACACTACAGTCTTGTGAGGTCTGTGTTCCCACATAAGCCCCTGAATCCAAAAAGGGCAAAGTAGACGGCGTGTGTGCGCGCACACACACATACCCATCAGGACACTTGCTAACTAGAGGGCATGTGTGGGTACACTCACTTCTGAGACTGTCAATACGATGTTATACAAAAGAATCAAACATAATACAATAGCCGAAAGGCACAGTAATGGGGAACTTGCTAGAGGAATCTACCAATACATTTATGTAGGTACAAGACAGACTCAGTTACATGAAAGAGAGAGAGCTATTCAAATGATCCAGTATCAGAAGGAACAAATCGATGAAACCATGAACAAAACCTCAGAGACCCACTGGGACACCTTTTGCTGGGTTATAGGAATTATGGAGTCCCCAAGGAGACCAGGGGCAGAAATGAGTGAAATGTGTTTAGGAAAGCCTCCTATACTCCCAGGTTTATAATAGGATAAGCTCAGATTATTGAAAGCCGCAAACAAAAACAGAGCCTTAAGGCAGCAAGAAATGTAATGTTTGATAGATAATATTAAAGATTTCTAAAAATATCCAAACAACAACTTTTCTTTTCATTAAGTTTATAGTCCAGTCTATAATAGCATCCAGAGGAGTAAAATTCCCAGTAATAAAGAGAATGAAGATGTGGGAGGCTTGCGCAGTGAGAATTCTAACGTCGATAAGACAACAGGAAATGAAAAGATAGTGTGTTTTCTTGCACTGGAAGAGTTTATATTATTACAGTGCAGCACAAGATAGTCTGTAGAAATGAGAAAGCTGATCCTTAAAGTCTTATGGAATTGTGAGGGTCCATCCCTACATAGCTAAAACAACTTTTTTTGTTTGCTTTAGAACAAAATTGGAAGACATATTTTCCAGTTTCAGTGTTTATCCCAAAGCCAGAGTAATGAAAGCATTCATTTTGATGATATAAGGATAGACTTGACATATAGGCCAGTGGAATAAAACTGAGTCTGGATGTAAAAGTTCTTAGCAGTTAAGAACAGTCACCACTCCTCCAGAGGACTGGGTTCCATTCCAGGCACCCACATGGAGCGCCCACCATCTATTGCTATAGCTCCAGGGGACCTGCACCTTCCTCTGCAAACACTCATGCACATAAAAATGAAGTAAATTTTCAAAAAAGTTTTAAAAATTATTTTTGGCAATGATATCTCCCACTCCTTGGAAAAAGACTTAAACAAATGGTACTGAGGTAAATCTGCCTGCTTTGCAATGTACAAAAGTAACTTAGAGTAGATCTATACATAAAATGAGAGCTAAGACTATAAAATGCATGGAAACAGTGTAAGCCATCATGACTTCGTGTTTGGAAATAGATTCTAAATAAGACACTAAAAGCACAAATACCACCAACAACCAGAGCATTAACCCGCTGGGGATAGAGAGCGCACTCCGCTGTAGAACACAGCTGATGTAGGCTCAGCTCCCAGCACCTACGCAGCAACTCCCCACTGTTCCTAACTCCTGTTCAGGGGATCCAGTGTCCCCATGTGGCCTCCACCAGCCCTAGGCACACATGGTTGGATATCTATACTTGCAGGCAAAGCACCCAGACACAAACAAACAAACCTTCTACATTATTAAACATCAGATGATGCATGCCATGAAGAAGGCAAGGAGACAAGATACAGAATCAGAGTATTTGCTAACCATTTATCTAACAATGTATAAATGTCCGAACTTCTTAAAAAGTCCCTGACTTTTCAAAAAGACAGCCTGAATTTTTAAAAAGGCAAATGACTAAACATTTCTCCAAAGAAGACACAAATGGCCAAAACAAAACAAAAAACACATAAAAATGTTTAATATTGATATATGAAATACAACTCAAAACCACAATTAGTTTATTACTTCCCACCTACTATGTGAGAGAGAGAAAGAAGAGAGGGAGAGGAGAGAGAGAGAGGAGGAGAGAGAGAGAGAGAGAGAGAGAGAGAGAGAGAGGGAGGGAGGGAGGGAGGGAGAGAGACAGACAGACAGACAGACAGACAAGTGTTGGTGAAGGTATGGAAACTAGAGCCCCAGTGCATCTCTGATGGGAACATAAAATTTGCAGCCATTGGGGAAAAACAGTTTAGCAGTTCCTAAAAGACTACGTAACACAAAATGACCACATGATCCAGCTCTTCTACACCAAAACAAATTAAAAATCAGAACTATAAATACAGTGTAACAGTGTTCATTGAGAATGTTCACAATGCTCAGAAGGGAGAAACTGCAGGATCCATTAACAGATACATGCATATACAAAACATAGTATAGCCATATAGTGGGCTATTAGCCATGCATAAAAATAGTTAAGTTCTGTTCCATGCTCCAACATGGTACACTCTAAAGGACAAATATCCTACAGTTTCCAAGTAGACAGGTCCCCAGAATCAGGAAGTAGATTACAGACTCCCAGCAACTTGAAAAGGCAGGGATGAGGACTTGCAGAACTTGGGAGGCGGTACACTACACTGAGATAATCAACGCTAGTTAATTAACTACATAGTAGTTTAGAGATGGAAACATTTATCATATATGCATCTTATTACAATTTCAAATTGCAAAACTTTGTTTGGATTTATGTTTTTCAGTCATTTCAGTCAAAGTCCCACTGTGTAGCCCTGGCTGGCCTGGATTTCACACTGGTGACCATTGACTTCCTGTATTTCTAAGCATGCACAGTCCCTTACCTTTGATTCATTTCTTCTCTTGATTTTGGTTTTTAAGTCTGGGGCTGGTGACCACAATTTCAAACCTATTACTTACTACTTTACAGTTTATTATTCCTAGCTAATGCTTAATCCACATCTGCATCCTGTGCCTGCACATAGATGTCTTTAGTAAGGTTAGGTGTACTGCAAAAAGTATAATTTCAGTTTACCATCAACTGCTTTCTGCATTACCCAAGTCACCTAACATCATCCAGTGGGTATCCAACATTGAGACCGACATAAGATGCTGTGTGAAACACTGGCGGTCTCTGAGACAGATACACAAGTCGGGTGGATGTATTGTGTCTGTATAGACTTAAAGGTGAAGAGCATACAATCGGACAGCATGCACCTGCTCTGTGAAGGAAGGAGCGATTGTGTGTGTGCAGGTCGGGGAGGGAAGTTACTTCATACATTTCTTTGTTTTTAGTCTTAGTACCCACTTAAAATCAGCTAACAGGGTTGCTTGCTGAATCCAGCGAGCGCGTCTTGTTAAATGTCATCAGATTGTTCACACTTTCATTCCCAAGCGTTGCACCCATCGGTGGTTTTGACAGTTGTACATTCGAGTGCAGAGGCTATAATTCCAGGTTATAGTGAAAATTCACATAATAAATATGGTTTTTTCAGGTTAGTGTTCCAAAAATGAAACATAAACCAGCAAGGCAACAGAAGAAAGTGGCAAAAGGCTATTCTTCCCCAGAGCCCGACATCCAGGACTCATCTGGAAGTGAAGGTAAAGATAGGGGTTGGAGACAGGTCACTGGGAGTCATCTTTAAGGACATCTTTTTCTCTGCTGTTAGGTATATGTAAGTGGTTTTCACATTAACTCAGAATGTTCGAGTGTCTGTGGAAACAGGAACTGGATATGAAAACTGATTGGATTATGGATGAGCAATCAGCTTAGAGTCACTAAGGTAAAGGCACGGGAGGTGGAGAGAGGAGAAGCCTGCAGCCACTGCAGTACCAGCTCCTCTGCACCAGTGAGACGTGAGCCGACACTGCAGTACCAGCTCCTCTGCACCAGTGAGATGGTGATGACTGCGTTCAAGAAGCATATTCTAAGTTTTGAGTCACTTCATGTTTCAAAAGAGTTTCTCATTCCTAAATGAGCTAGTAGTATTTGGAAGTCACTGACAAATGAGAATATAAATGTGGAAAACTTATGGACAACTAGATTACATAGTGTCTTGACCAAGTCAGATACGGTGTGAACTGTCTTCAACTCTATCAAGATACAGTTAAGAAGGGAGTGAAGTAACACTTTTGACATTGTAGGAAACGGAAAGAAATGTGTTCCGATCTATTTTCAACACAGTGTCTGTGAGTTTACAGTAAGCTGGGAGCCTGACTTACTTGCAGTGGTAACACCAGAGAGATAAGTAGTAAAGGAGGCCATTAAATGATCCATGTAGTAGCCTGACCCCAGGCTTGGGCCCTGGGGTGGTAATGGCAGAAAGAGACTTGTGCAGTGTCACTATACAGCAGAGGGGACTAAACCCAGCTTGTCCTTGGAATGAGTTAGCTGTGCAAGTTCAAGGAGCCTGGAGGATGGGTGTATGGGATATGAATACGTTGGATGTGCAGATATTTCTAACTCTTTAATTGCCTCTCGCATCAGTACACTGTATTACCTGTAATGTGTCTGCTAATATTTATTGACACGATGCCTTAAAACTGTGGAGCAGGGGCAACCCTATGATCCTTAGTTTAGAACAAGAACCTTGAGAAAAAGATGCGAGCACAGTTGGAAAGGGACTGAGATATTAGCAGTGCTAGAAGGTGAATGCAGCTCAGAACACAACCCTCGTCAGATCCAGGCCAGCAGGCCAGAACAGTGATGTCGTCCCCAAAGTAACTCAGATTTGTAGACGTTGATTTATGTGTCATATGCATTGGTGTTTTACCTGCATGTATGTCTGTGTGAGGGTTTTTGATCCCCTGGAACTGACATTACAGACAGCTGCGAGCTGCCATATAGGTGCTGGGAAATGAACAACAGGCAGAAATCTTAACCACTGAGCCACCTCCCCAGCCCTCTTACTACAGATGTTAAATGGAATATATTTCGCTTGTTTTAGTAGATTAAAAAAATAAAACTGATGGTAAAAATTAATTTCTAACTACTCTATTCGGTGTTCTAGTTTTGATTTGATATGTTTGAGACTTAAAAATGCAGAATATTACATTTATTTTATTAGTCTGTGGCCATCCAAACCAATGCCTAGAAAAATTATTACATGAGTCATTAAATTTAACTATAGATTGTGACTACAAGTTCATTCTAAATGTCTTTTAGGTCAATCTGTAAAACCAAGTACACGAAGAAAGAAGGGGATAGACCTGGGAGACATTCAGAGTTCCATTGAATCTATAAAACAAACACAGGAAGAAATTAAAAGGTAATATTTTCTGACAGTGGCTAGTCCAGAGGAGTCAAGACCTTGTTATAGGAAATCATGTACACTCTACATTTTCATAACTCCACCTCTGTTGCCTGAATTCTCAGACTTAAAAATTCCTCCCACACTGAACTACTAGCAGAAAGATGGAGTCATGAGGGTTTTTTCTCTTTGAGGGTAGAATGTTCTACTGTTAATGGCATGCTGGGAACGTGGCTGGGGTAGATGTGGAGAAAGAGTTGTTTTTGAGAAAGTTGACAGACTTACTTGCTCCTGCAGCCCCTTCTCTGTGTGTGGCTCATATGCAATTGTAATGTGCCATTTCTTAAAATAACTGAAATGCATGTGTGGCAGCATAGTCACTGCCCTGAGACACACCTGTATTCCATAATCTAGCACCTAACAGTTACTGACACTTACCCGTGGGCTCGGAGGAAAGAAGTCCATGCTCCTGTCTATTACAGAGACTAGCTAGGTGAGCATTTACACGGTTAGTGTCAAGCCTTCATGCCTTTTCTCTCAGCACTCAGGAGGCACAGGCAGGCAAATCTCTGCTGGTCTATACAGAACATTCCAGAGGGTTGGGGATGGGACACTGTCTCAAAAAAGATAGACAGAAAAGGAAAAACTCTGCATATCCATTAGATTCCCCTCCCAGTATCTCCTTGTTTTGTAATTGTCTGGTTCTTTAGCCTGTTGTGTACATGAGCTTGCCTAACTTCATCGACCTTCCTTCTGCGGTACTGTGCATGTGCTGTTGGTCCCCCTGGACTGCCGCTTCCTCAGCGCAGTCAGGATGACACGTGCTTCCTGAGTGTCACCAGGACTTAAGATGGTGTTCACATTATACAGTTTAGGGAAATGTATAAACCTACTTGGTTGCTTTTGCCTTCTTTTCTTCATAGCACATTTCCAAAAAGAAAAAGTCGTGGTGATTCACTCATCAGCTCCTTTTGAAGATGCTATAAGTATATTTCATGACTAAATTCACATTTTTAGCATAAAAATGCTGATGAATATTCTTCAGTTTGACAGTGTTAAAAAAAATCTGTTCCATTATTTTTTTCCTGAAGAATTTGAAATTTTTACTCCTCTCTTGTCTCACAATTAAAGATAAAAGAAACTCAGACAACTAAAGAACAAATGCTCTTCTTAAAACCACTCTCTTAATAGAAGAGATAACATTGTATTGTATTTTATTATATATTATTATATTTATATAATTTATGTTATATAAAGTCACATTTATGCAATACATATTATATTAAAAATAGAAGAACTCTTTCATTAAACTCTGATGACTGTGTTTGATATGGTATCATAAAGTAATATGCTTGATTCTATGTACTTAAAGCTTTCTAGCCTGAATCCTGGCGATCTCAGTCTCAGGGCAGTCATTAATTGAGCTAGTTACTTTAGGTAATGTACTTAGACACCTTGTGACAGTAAAATAACAAATTACAATAATGAGGTTTTATGATAACATTTCTAAAAAGAATTATAAAATGTGCTGTTGCTTATTTTGCAGAAATATTATGGCTCTTCGAAATCATTTACTTTCAAGTACACCTGCCACAGACTATTTTCTGCAACAGAAAGACTACTTCGTCATTTTCCTTCTGATTTTGCTTCAAGTCTTAATAAACTTTATATTTAAGTAGAAGTTCTCAACAGTTGAGTCAATGAACTAGAAAGATTAGATGTGACCTGGGACCAATGTTCAAATTGGTTTGCTCTTTATTAAAGCATCACAATACTTCTGAATCAAACAAAACTAGGAGATAAATGTAGAAATGTCTGCCTACTTTTCACATCTTTTATCCTTAGCCTGAAACAAGAGCTACTGTGTTTGGTTATTACAGTCGGCTGTGTGTTAAGTGCCAGAACACTTTGATGAGACTGTGCCTCCATGCGAGTATAGTAAACCCACATGTGTTTACTATCCAAGAGCTCTCCCTGACAGCGGTTCCTGTGTTCTGCAGTGTGCCGAGACGTGTTCTGATAACAGTGTTCATAACAAAGATGCCGTCACTCCTATACATACAGCTGTGGTCAACTATTGTCTTCAGAAGGTCGGCATATAGCTTTCACTAGGGAATTACAGTGGGAAAATGATAGATAATAGACATATTATGAGTAATTCAATACATTATACGGTTAAAACCATCTCCAAGTTATCTAGCTCAGTTTGTCTTCTTAGATACACCAAGAAAAATATGTGGGTGATCAGAATTAATATATTGTAAGGGACAAGTAGAAAATTTTTAAGAGTTTACACAAGATTTTCTAACCCCTAGCATTTAATGTTACAGATATAGGTGAATACATAGTTATATATATACATATATATCTCACTATTAAAGACTGGTAAGCAGCTACATGGATCTATATGTTACAATTCCACCTTAAGCACTTGGTGAAAAAGGAATGGTCAGTGGTGTTTATATAGGTTATGTGAAATCCTGAAGATTTGATGTTTTCTTTATGAAAAACTTTTTAGCTTTCATTTAGACACAGGAGTGTTCAAGGAATAAATAGAAGAGAAACGTGTAATATCTTACTTCAAAAGTCAAAACAGGTGGTAAGAAAAGACTGCAGTGGCCTTTATTCTAAGACATTAAAATCAATTTGCTTAAATGTGCAATAAGTTGAGCATTGGAGAATATCGAGTTGTGAAGTTTATCATCTCCTTCCATCGTCCTGTGGCAAGCCACAGTTCTGTACGAGTCTTTCTGTTCCCGCTCAGGCAAAGTTTGTTCCTAAGAGGTTTTGCCTATTTACTCAGTTTAGTATTGTGTTTTTGCATAACTATTTATTATTGTCAAAAACACTTCTTTAAAAGGTTTTGAAATGTCATAAAATGTAGATTCTTCAAAATACAGGTTTTAGAAGAGTTATTAGAGTGGCAACTAAGAGAGAGCTGTTGGTCTGGCTACATCTGCCTTCGACTCAGAAGAGACTGAGGTACAAGTACGGCTAGCTAGGCAGCCCTGTGCTGCGAGATGACAGCTACATTGCTAAACCTGAAAGCCTCTTCTTTCTAACGACTATAAGTATCCTTAGGTTCCTATGAAAAGCCATGTCCAATGTGATGTTAGCAAAACAGTGCTGTATTTCATATGAAAATATTTTAAACTTTTAACAGCATAAGCAAGATGTACCTGTATCCAGTATTTCATTATGGAGTTTTGGGTTATATTTCATATTTGTCAATATATTGTTTGTATTCATATTCTACTACCAATATTATGCTCAACTGCCTATTCATTGATGTGATATTTTGTAAATATTGTACAACTTGATCTTTATATGATTTTAAATTACTATTAATTTATATTATATATAACTTGATTGGTTGATCACTAAAAGTCGTTTCATTGTTAAACCCTGAAATGTTAAATTGTTGGTGCCTTAGGGCTTTTTCTTAATCCTTTGTGTTGTTTGTGATCTGAACAGTGCTTTATTTGTATTGATATCCAAGACTGGAAAGGTTAATTGTTTCTGTTTTTTTAATTTCACTTTAGAGCTTATGTTAATGGATCCTTACCTAAGGAGTCAGAAACTAATGAACAGGGTGACTGTTTCTTATACACTAAAAGCTAATGTTCAATCAAATGCTTCTCTGATGCTTTTAGTTGTATGAGTTTCTTTCTGTGAACTGAACACAAAACTCAGGAATTGGTGGATTCATATGTAAGTCCTTTAAACAACATATAGTTGAACTTTAGTTTAGCCAGTGTGTGACTGACCTCGAACAATCTGATCTAAAGGTTAACTTTCTTCATAAATGGAGTCATAATGTGTGTGTGACTCACTGTTCCAAACTTGCTGAAAATTCATTGTGGTTTCTAGGGTTTGTGACTATGACCAGTTTTTCTTTCATATATCTAAAACTTCATTTTCTCACATAAAAATTTAGATAATCACAATTATTGACACATGTGGTACAGCAATAGATATTTAACTTGTAACTCCTATCACTACTGTTTTTTAGTATGACTTAGAAAGGGGCATTGGTAATCTTTGTCACAGCTCAGTTGACAGCTGCATTCCATTGAAAAGTTGGCCTTGTGAGATACAATCCTCATTTAATATTTCATGCTTTTGTGCCTTTAAGGAAAGATTTTTGTTATTTTTTTTGTTACAGAACCATAATGTGTTTCTAGCTTATTTGTCATAAAAGGGTCATTTGTCTGTGTCACTTTATTTCCTTTTATATAGCTGAAGAATAAGCAGTGCTGCTGTACTTTTATAAGGGTTTGTGTAGATAACTATTTCAAATATATTCATACTCAGACATCAATGAAGTACACTTGTCAGATCGTTCTGAGTATTGTAAACAGTGCCTTTTTGATGGAATTCACACTGTTTTGGGTGTCATCTTGTGCCATATTCACAGAATTTTGTGGAAGGCAGTTTTAACTTTTTGAAGAATATCTTCATCAAAATTTTAAAAAACAAATGTATAAAACTTCATCTTTTTTGAGTGTTTAGCATTTCTAGTCAACAGTAAATAGTTTGTTTTTGTTTTTGTTTTTTGTCTTATTACAGGTATGATGGCAAAGATGAGCCATACGGGAGAATGTAGACTATTTTGAATTATGTTAAATATAAATAAAGAAATGTTCATGTTTATATCAAATTTTCCAATTTGACCTAGTGAGAGGAACCTTTCATAATTCAATATGTTTACATTTCAACTTCTTTCTTATTTGAATAAATATAAAAAGAGATTCTTTAAAATGTACAACCTGCCACCACTGCATAATTTGGTTTCATTTTGTTATGTATCGTGTGGGTTTAGTATATCCAGTTTTTGTTACATTTAAAGTACGATTTTGTTACAGTTTTTAATTGAAGATGGACTGTTAACATTGTACAGGACCAGTGTCTTACTAATAAGATTAGCATATTTAGCGAGAGCCACAGGAAAACCTTGACAAAAATGAATGTGACTATACTTTATGAAGTATTTAGAAAAATCAGCCTCTTTATTTATCATAAAAATTATTTTAATATCATAATATTGAAATTCTTTATTTGAAAAAAATGCCATGAACCATTTCAATGATGAGCCACAGAACCTCAGTTGAGTTTATTTCCACTTTTGGCATGTAAAATATACATTTAATTTTAAATACTTCAGTTAATGGGCTTATAAAGTCAAGCACTAGCACTGGTCAGTTTTGTATGCTAGGTATAAGTGTGTTGTCACCTGCAGTGTAAATATAGCACACTGTTGAATTCTCTTAAGGTGCATAGTAAATGTATAGATAGTCACAGGCGGTTTTGTAATGTATACATTTCTAATCTATTATTCCTAACCTATTATGTTTGCAGGGAGAAAAGAATTTTTCTAATGATCTGTAAAATTATGTTAACTTCTACGAGTAGGTATTCTAAATAAACTTTTTTAAAAGAGCAATCTGTGATCCAGTGACTCTTGATATAATGTATTAATGCATAATGTACTAAATCCTCTTATTTATTTTTGTGTGTGTGTGTGTGTGTGTGTGTGTGTGTGAGAGAGGGGGGGAGGGGGAGAGGGAGGGAGGGAGGGAGGGATGGGTGGGCGGACTTGACAGAATCTCTAATGTATGTTTTACTTGGTTCTTTATATTCTTTTTTAAAAATAAGTGGAAATTATACATATTTCCTACATTAAAAATGAGGCTCAGCATATCTAAATGACCCCAAAAACTACACAGTAAGCATAAAGGCAGTCTTTCTTTTTCAGGTAGAAGCCTTTTGAATCATGACTCCACAGTGCTCTTAAGTAGAACTTTGACTGTACTGTTTAAATGTTTGAAATAACCCACTCTTTCAGTCTAAAGGTAATGCCCAGTGATGAATGCAACCAGGAAAGAAAAAAAAAAGCAGTATCTTTAAACACTGAAATGCTGTTTCCCCCTCCAGTCATGTATTACTGAGGAGCCCATGCTGAGTTATTGAGTACACCTCAGATAAGCTCCAGCAAGTTGTACTCTTGATTTTGTCTTCCCTTTTCCACCGTTCTAACTTGCCCCCCAGAATCCACGTGCTACTTCTAGAAATAATGGCCATGCGGAGTAAGGAAACTGCTGTCAGTGTTAAACGTCATTGAAGATCACTTTCCTGCTAACAGTGACAGGTTCGTTCTGCATTCACTTCTTGTGGGTATAACATCCCAGGAGTGATGATCCACCGTAAGAATTTTATGAGTACATGACAAATACTTGCCTGTACTTCGGGTTAGATATGGTACAAAATACTTTCTAGCGTATCCACCTCGGAACTTTATAAGGTTGGGGGTATGTTACTCCAATTTGTGTTTTTTAAGATGAGGAAAGCAGGTAGGTAATCACAGACGGTCCCTGAAAGTAACGGATGACTGAAAGAAGCACCTTAGCTATGAATCCAGCGCTCACGCTCTCCCTGAAGCCTCTTTTAATACACGGAACATTTCTGCTTTGGGATTGCATGCAGTACACGAGGTTAATGTGTGGAATCGTACGATTGGTCATCAATGTGAATAAAGGGCAAACATCTACTTCTGCTAAAGTGGTTAAACTAGGTGGGGTTTCTTCCATACCTGAATGCAGACACAAGCCTGGAAATGGCGATGTCCAAGCCCTCGGTGTCTGTCCTGCATCCTAAAACAATTTGCGTGAAGCAAGGAGAGCAAAGGATACAGCAGGGGCACTAGAGAAGTAAGCCCGAGATGGGGGCGGTACCCACGGCCTTTCACCCGAGCCCTTCGATGCATTGACCTAGAGGTGCAGTGGCCAGGGACGCCTGCGAGCGTGAGCCAGGAAGGTAGGGACACCCCAGGACCACCCGAGTCTCCGCCCACGGCTGGCGGGCTCCACCCCACCGCAGGGCATTGGGTTCTTCCGCCCAGCGAAGCGCGTGGGCACGTCGTGCTACTGCACTTCCGCCTTTCTCCCCGCCTCTTCCGTTTCCGCCCTCCTACGGTCCCGACCTCCTAACGAAAAGCGTTTCGCACGGTTCCGGATCCATGGCGTTCCAGGGGTCCGTGACGGCGGCGCTGCGGGTGGCTGAGGTGCTGGAAACCATCGCGAACCGCTGCGTAGGGCCCGAGGGCGGCCTGGTGTTGTGTACGAAGCCCACCGGCGAGGTGCTGCTTAGCAGGGATGGAGGCTGCCTCCTGGAGGCGCTGCACTTAGAGCATCCCTTAGCCAGGTACCTCGCTTCGGCTGCAGGCCGCTAGGCGCGCATCTCCCTCCACCTCCACCTCCCATCTGGTCCTGAGGCCGCGGACCTGGATAAAACCAGTGTAGACGTCGGGTCAGAGCGCTGCCCAAACTACTAGTCCTGGGCCCCAAACCTCATCACCTACCTAAAACACTTCTCACTCTTTTCCCATCCCTGAGATCTTAGAATAAAGTAGTTAAAATAAAGAAAAGGCAAAGCTAAGGCTGTATGTCTGTAGCTGTGAAAATACGGGTTTAACTTGGCACCAACACGGAAAATCTGAGTTATTTTTTTTTCCCTTCCTATACAGGATGATAGTGGCGTGTGTTTCCAGTCACCTTAAAAAAACAGGAGATGGTGCTAAAACATTTCTTATTTTTCTTTGCCATTTACTCAGAGGACTTCGTGCAGTCGGAGGAAAAGAAAAAGACTCATTCACTTCTAAAAGTATTCAGAGTCACGTAAGGCACTGGAAAAACTGTTGTCAGTGGAAATCTATTTCCCAGGCTCTGCTGACGTTTCAGACACAAACGCTAGGTTGTATTGTAGACCAATATTTAAGCAGGCACTACCTGTCGGTCTTTTCTTCATCTGCTGAAGGAAGAACACTGTGCAGGCACTCCTTGGAGTTGCTCCTGGACGCATACTTTTGTGGACGAGTGGGAAGAAACAATAACAGATTCGTTTCACAGTTGATGTGTGACTACATTTTCAAGTGTATGGCTTGTGAAAGTGGGGTTGAAGTATTTGAGTTGTTGGACAACTGTTTTGTAGAGTTGAATGTGGGCGTGACAGGCCTTCCTGTTTCAGATTCTAGAATCGTGGATGGCCTTGTGCTTCCCAGAGACTTTTCTGTGTACTGCCCAGCAGATGGTGCCATTAAGATGGTGATAGTAACGGAAATCCTCCAGCCTCTGTTTGCATCGTCTGGCTCCGAGTTTGTTCTCAATTCAGAAACACAGTTTCAAGCATCTCAGTGTTGGATCTTGGACAGGACAAAAACAGTAATGGACCACTTGCGCAGTCAGAACGTGAAACTGCTCCTGTCCAGCGTAAAGCAACCAGACCTAGTTATTTACTGTGCAAGACTAAATAGCATATCAGTGGTGGAGTGTTTATCATCTGAAGAAGTTTTCCTTGTCCAGAGGATCACTGGTCTTTCTCCTTGTGTCCTACCAAAGGTGGCTTCACGGTGTGAAATTTCTGATAGTACTCTGGTGAAGTTTTGCAAACCCCTCATCCTTAGATCCAAAAGGTATGTTCATCTTGGCTTGATTAGCACGTGTGCGTTTATACCTCACTGTATGGTCCTTTGTGGACCGGTTCTGGGTCTTGTTCAACAGCATGAGAGAGCTTTTCATGGAGCATTTAGGATGCTTCGGCAGCTGTTTACTGGCCTTGATCTAAATTACGTCATAGAAACCAAAGAGCAGTGTAACCCCAGTCCTCTTGCTTATGATGATAGCAGAGAGAATAATCACTTACCAGAAACTGACACGTATCAGGACATAGTAGCAAAGAACAAAAGTAAACTGGAAACTCAAACACATTTAGAAGTATATTCAGGTTTGGGGGCTTCAACAGAATTTATAAGAGGTAAGCCATGGTCACCACACAAGGAGACACCAGTAGATCCATCCCAAAGAGATGAAATACTGAAGTGTCTGTCTCCAGAAAAAATCGAGATAATTGATAACCGTGAACTGTTAATTGAGAATAATTCCACTGGAAATCCTACAGCAGAAGACACTAGAGCAGAAATTTCTCTCGAGCCTTTACAGGTCACAGATAATCCCAGAAAGGGGTACACGTCGCCAGTGATAAACAAGTCACTAGACACCTGTACTTCCCAGGATCTGTGTTCATCATCTGTCCCAGCAGGCTGTGTTCTGCCAGTGGGTGGAAATTTTGAGATTTTGATGCATTACTACCTCCTCAGCTATGCCAAACAGTGCCGACAGTCAGATGAATCCGCCATCAGCATGTTGATAGCAGACGCTCTTTTAGGCATCCCTAAAATCCTTTATAAGGCTAAGAGGGGAAAGGACAGTTTCCCACACATATACATGCAGTCCCTCCATGCACTGCAAACCAGTCAACCTATGGTAAGTGGTCAGTCAGGCTTCGAGTCAGTAGCTGGTAAGTACCAATTACTGACTTCAGTTCTTCAGTGTTTGATGAAAATATTAACCATCGATTTAATAATCAACATCAAGAGACAGCCTCAGAAAACTAGTGACCAAGAATCAGAAGACGAACTTTAACACTCAGGTTTTTTTTTATTGCTCGGACTTTCAATCTGGGGCCAGGGAGATGGCTCAGTGGGCAAAGGCCAAACCTGACTACCTGTGGTCAACACCCAGCACGGAAGGAGAAGATGAAGTCCTGAGCTGTGTCCTCTGTTCTACACACGTTCGCAGACAAACACTTAAAAAAAACTTTATTCAGCTTAAGCTAAATACTAAAACAGGCTTCTGGCTGACTGAAGTTAATCCAGTCCTTAAGTACATTGAGTCCACCAGACCCCATTCAGACACAGTGTCAGCTCCACGGAACAAAACCTGGCTAAATATGTCTCCTTCCTGTGCTAGTCTGTGTCTAAGGGGGCTTGTCTTTATATTAACTTTTTTTGTATCTTTTTCCACTTCATTTCCTTGAACTTCCTGTATGTCATAGTCATGTAATCTCCCGACTTGAACGAGGTCTTCAGAGGCCATCTTACATTGTTTATGAACATGAATATAAAATGTTATCTTTTGTTTAAAATACTTTCTGTAGGCCAAATATGTAAAGCAGTAAATAAAAGTCGAATTTTCCGAATTTAAATTAATCTTCCTTTTGGGTGTCCTTTGATTTATTTCTGTGTCTATTGAAAACAGTTGGGGCCTAGAGGGATGGATCAGCAGGTAAACCATGTGCTGCCCAAGCCTGGTAACCTGAATGTGAAGGAGAGAAGCAACTCCACACAGTGTTCTCCAGGCTCCACATGTACATTGTGGCACTCTGCACACAGAGACACACAGACACACACACACAGTAAATAATTCCAAAATCTGCACCTTTGAATACCTGTTTAAAAATAGGACTATTTGTTGTGAATTCACCTTTTATAATTAGAAGTTTGTGTCAGAAAAGACGGGGAATTTATTCTTTCTATTTTCTCCTGACTCTAAATCTTGGAAGGATTTTATGCAGTTGCTTCCTAGTTTTTCTTAGTTTCAGTACATGGCCAAACTTTCAGTAGCAACAAATAACTTGCCAGTTCTTTCTAGAGTCGATCACAAGTGTTTCCCCTGTCGCTTTATTGTGTATCTAGACATAGATAAGGACAGTGTCTTCTCCTTTTAGTAAATAATTGTAACACCCAAAATGTTTTATTTACACCAGTGTTTAAATGTGCTTCTTAAGTAACAGTGTTATCTCAACCCATTCCCCTAAATACATGTTTCTAGTTTATCCACTCAATAAATAAATTCTTAACTGTGTAAATACTAGGCTAGACGGTGAGTCTGCTATGCTTTCATGTTCTTTCTACAAAGTTATCGAGTAGGTCAATGACATTGGCTTCTGACAGGATTTAGGAAAAGTAAAACAAACAAAAAAAAATCTTTATATTTGAAAACCTTCTGGCTAGTAATGATTGTAAACTAGTGGACTGAGGTCTGCTGCCCAGACATGAGGAACCCGAGTCCTGACTCTGATACCTGCCTAGAAACCAGGTTGAGCAGCGTGCCTCTCATCCTGCAGCTAGGCGTGGCGGTCCGGGTGCAGACAGGCAGGTCCCCGGAACTTGCCTGCCAGCCAGTCTAGCCAATTAATTGCTCCAGGTTCAGTGAGACAGCCTCTCAAAATAATGGGAGAGCAATAGAGGAGATACATCCAACATCAGCTCTCTCCTCCCCTCCAAATGTGCATTTGCACTTGAGCCTCCCTTACACACACACACACATTCAAACCTGTGTGTATCATGCCCTACACAAACCCATAACATCTTCATGCAGTCCCAGGTTTTTTTTATTGCATATAGTGCCATCTTAAAAGTTGAAGTATGCCATAGGATTCATACTTCAGATTTGTAGAAATGGGGAAAATGGTCTCAATTCATAGATGAATGCATCTACGTTAAATCACTGCACAACCTTTCTGGCTATCAGGTTATTTTTGCTTCATTTTTTCTTTTATTGCTTCAAATACTCTTCAGTCTTGCAGTAGTTAGACTTCTGTAAACTGAGAGTTTGTCATTGAAAGGTTGGCACCTGATGTTCCCGTTTGCATAAGTGACTTTTCAGTAAGAGTGTACTCGGGTCATATTGAGTGAGTTAGTCACATGGTGTTCGTAGTGTGACAGCATGTGCATGTAACCCTAGCACTGGAAGGTCAGGAGTTCAAGGCCAGTCTGGGCGACATGAGACGGAGAAAGAAATCAGGCATGTGGGGGTAGGGAGGAAGGAAAATGGAAAAAAGTGGAACTGCTCTCTATAAAATAATACTAAAATTAAAGTTGTATCCCTCGTTGATGTTATTAAAACAATGAGTGATTGTTACAGAGTTAAAACTGGGGTGTTTACATCCTTGGCTTAAGTAGATTTTTTTTTTCTGGAAATTTTTCCAGATAGTGTTTCTCTATGTGACTCCGCTGTCCTTAAACTCACTCTGTAGACCAGGCTGGCCTTGAGCTCACAGAGATCTGCCTGCCTCTGCCTCCCGAGTGCTGGGATTAAAGGCAAGCACCAGCACTGCCCAGCAACTACATCATTTTAAAACTGAAATTAAATTCCACGATGGGCAGTGGTGGCGCAAGCCTTTAATCCCAGCACTTGGGAGGCAGAGGCAGGTGGATTTCTGAGTTCGAGGCCAGCCTGGTCTACAGAGTGAGTTCCAGAACAGCCAGGGCTATACAGAGAAACCCTGTCTTGGGAAAAAAAAAGAAAAGAAAAGAAAGGAAGGAAAGAAGGAAGAAAAGAAAAAAAATAAAATAAATTCCTCAAGGGATTTGAAGGGTTCTGTAATAAGAACCAAGTTACAGGAAGGATCTGAAATAAAGAATATGGACAACAGGAGATGCTGAAACAATTTAAAATCAAGATCATCTTCTTGTTTTCTGGTGCTGCGTGATAGATAATCCGGACACTTAGTAAAGGATCTCATCCCTCTTGCGTCTCTGGGGCCGGCAGAGCTCATCTGGACTCCTCTGTGCAGAGTCATAGGGTGAGCCAAAGTACAAGGGAAGAGAACTCAGGCCTCCCTGCTCAGTGGCAAGAGTGTCGACGTCACAGTGTTAGTGTGTGTGGACTGGGTACATGGAGGCAGCCAGTTGCTTGGACATACAGCCTGCTGTGCCGCGGGAAGGAAGGGAAGACAAGTGTGGCTCCTCCGCTGAGCCTTTGTCTCATGGAAACCGACCTCCCACGAGCACACGGACTCCAGGATCCTTTATCAACCTTATGTTTTCTTGAGCCTGCCTGAGCCATTTTTATCTTCAAACCAATAGGCATTAAATAATTGAACATCTTCGAGCTGCTTCCGCCAAAAGAGCTATTTACTCAGGCTCTACAGGAAAGAAATGTCACTGGATTCATGTTTCAAGCCGAAAGCAATGGGATGGATGAATGCAATTTAAGCACGATCTGGAATTGTTCATTCTCCCCCAAAAAGGATGCATGTGCTTCTGTTTGCTGACATAGGGACAAAATATGGTTTCCATTTCGTCTTACCTGTGAATGGCATGTGGACTTGTCTGTAGCTGAGGCTTGACCACAGTCAAGGACAGTACCTGGGGGATGATAGACACAAGAATGAGGGGTGGAGCTTAGCTGGTCCAGCAGAGTCATTCCAACCCCCTGGACTATATACACTGAAGACCTGTGTGACAGGGAAATGAACTGCCCTGCATATTTCTGCCTTGTGTGGCCGCTTTGTTATGGCAGTTTCACCTTTATTCCAGTAAAAGATCTCTGCTGTGGCCATATGAAAAAATCATAAATTTTTGAAATAGCAAAACCACTAACCATCTAGCTTTAGGCTCGAACAACTTTTCTCAGTACTTATTTTTTTCCAAGATGCACTTGCTTTGAGGAATTGCGGGGAGGGGGCAGGGGGCAGGGCTGTGAAATACATTTAATGAAAACAGTTCAAGTACAAATGGCTTGTGTTGTTTGTTCACACACTGCTATGGCGTCAGCTCCCCAGACTTCAGATAACACAACACCTTCAGTTTCTAGACATGTTCTCAAAGCACTAGCAACGTATTCTCCTCTATTGAAAGTCTGATGGCAGCTCCAGGGGCTGGATATTTTTAAGATTATTCTTTTTTATTTTTAATTAGTTATGTGTATCTGGGGTGTGTGTGTGTGTGTGTGTGTGTTCCTGTGGAAAACAGTCATCAGTCAGATTCCCTGGGGATAGAGATGGGGTTTTGTGTGTGTGTGTGTGTGTGTGTGTGTGTGTGTGTGTGTGTGTGTTGTGTGTGTTTTCATTCCTGTGGGAACCAAAGGCATCAATCAGATTCCCTGGAAATAGAGATGGGTTATAGACAATAGATAGATAGCTGTCGCTCACACAATGACAGTGATTAACATGGGTACTGGAAACTGAATTTAAACTCAAGTTCTGTACAAGTGCAGTTTACTGTTTTAATCCCTTTAGCCCTTGGACTAGCTTCTTAGTGTTTAAGCACTTGGAGTTTTGTATTCCCTGAAGGGGCAGACAAGCTTATGGTAACAAGGGATATGTGTCTTTTCTAATCCAAGCATCTTCCTTGTACCTGTTTTCTAATATGGAGATCTTGGGGGGGGGGGTTATTCTGATCAGAGTGTAGATTAGGAAGGTTGTCCATCGGAGAGGAAGTAGTCCTCACTAGAAACAGTCTTTCACTTTCCCAATTCTCTGAACCCCCTAAATGCCCCTCGTGATTAAAATGCTTTATCTGAAATTCTTGATTTGGTAACTGCACCAAGGGGTCTCCACAGCTTTTGTTACTGGACCTCTAACTAGTCATGAGAGTAGTAATTGTTCTCTTTAGGGGCAGCATCCACTGAGCATCCAGCCTGAACTCACCCCAAGACTTTCTTAAGAAGAAGCATACATTATTTTAAACCATCTTCTGTGGTGTGTGGCATTGGTTAACTCAGATATTTTGAGCTGAATTTCATGAATTGGTAGGAAATTGTTCGAGAAAAATGGTGCCATTTTTCCATTTTAAATTTCCAACAGATGGAGAGAAAAGAAGGACCATCCCTAGACAGATTCAGAGGTTGATGAGACCGTGGTATCTGATCAAGAGGAATGCTACATGGTACATGGCATAGAATTCAAGTTCAAATATAAATATATAAACAACAACATGAGATTAGCATTATAGGCCCTGAGCTACATAGACACCGTCTCAAAAATAACAAAACAACAACAACAAAGGCCCTGGGTCACTGGGATAAAAACAACAACAAAACCCAGCGCATGCTGGTTTATAGATGAAAGAAGAAACAAAAGCATAAACTCAGCGCTATCGCACTGAACATTATACCAACTTCAATAAACCAGAGGGCTGTCTCGGACTAAGCAAAAATAAATGAGCACCGCTGTGACTCGTGGTCTGCAACCCTTCGATGTATCATCTGCCTGTACAGCCCTCATTCAGACCACTGCGTTGCTGCCTCAGCTGTCTCCTATTCAGCTTCTCTCTCTGTCTCCTATTCAACTACAAGTGGGGAAGATGTTCTCCACGTGTTTCTGAAGCATTCCGTTTGTTTTCCTTTGAACTGGGAAATCCACCGTGGGCCATATTTTGTATTTTTTTTAATCCTTCCCTAGGAACCAGTGTACATAAAGCTTCTTGATGTTGAAAGTCACAAGGGAGCATCTAAATAAAAGTACAGACTGTCCAAAAGGCCAGGGTAGCCAGAGAACTGGAGTGCTGTGTTTATGGGTATTGATTGTCATGACCTATTTCGGCTCCAAAACTTTATCCAGATACTCCACAGTGCCTGCCTGTACAGTCTGTAAACCTTGTTCCCTCCCACAGAGACTAGATACTGGGATAGCCCTTCATCTGCACATGCGTCTTAAGGGAGGATAGGTCTTCATCTGCACATGCGTCTGAAGGGAGCTCCGGAGGCTTGTGGGTTTTTTTTTTTCAATACCTGGCTGACCTGACAGCTAATCTTATGAAGAGAACTAGAAATCTGCATAGCTTGTGTTGTCAGAATGCTCGTGGATTAGATCGGAAGGCTTTATGGAAATAGAAGAATATTTTTAGTTTTACAGCTATGGTAGTCCAGTCAGCTTTGCACCACAGTAACCAAATACCTATTATAATTAACTTAAAATGGGAAAAAGACTTATCTTGCTATGGTTTGCAACTAGAGTCTAGAAGTCAACTGATAGGTATTTGGTTGGTTGGTTTGGTCTTTGCCTGTGGCAAGACTCAACATCACGGTGGGATAAAACCTGCTTAGTCCATAGAAGCCATGGAAGGGCCAGAGTCCCAGGACACCCTTTAAAGTGTGAAGCACAAAAATCTTTCAGCTCAGCCCCAACTCCTAAAGTTTTACTGCCTTCTAGCGTCAACTGTGGACCTAGGGTTCGGCACAGGAGATGGGGGGAGGGGGGCTTTGAATCAAAGCACAGTGACACTCAACTTATAATTTCATATTTGGAAGACAGGTTCTCAAGTTCAGTTATTCAACTCCCCCACGGATTCAGTTATTCAACTCCCCCACCGATTGAGGCCAGTCTTCTATGTAGAAGTTCAAGTTTTACAAACTGAATACGTGGCAAAGACTCTGGAGGAAGTATTCTTCTGGTGTTATCAGCTTCTATAGACATCTTTGTCTTTCATGATCCTTGACTAGCTTAAAGATTTGTAGAAAGCAAAGTTGTCTTGTAGAGGGCTGATGGTGATTCTCATGTTTACAACGAGATGAATGCTGTCCAGGGAAGGTAGGACTTTCCCACTCTGAAAGAGGCTAGTTCTGCATTGCCGGGGTGCTAGCTTCCTGTGACTATAATAAAATACCGGGTAAAACTGGACTAAAAGCAGGAAAGGTTTATTTTGGTTTATGGTTTCATGGTAACTGGTTCCATCAATTCTGGGCCTGTGGTGTGGAATATCATGGTGGTGGGGAGTGGGGAGGAGACCATCATGGGCCAAAGCTGTTCACATCATGGAGGTAGGAAGGGATTTAGAGAAGGAGGGAGTGAGGAGGAGCAAGGGATGGATAATAAAAAATATTGGAGACAAAATATGCCCTTCCAGGGACTGCCCCACCTATGCCAAGTCCTGAAATTCCCACCGCCTCCTTGCAGTTCAAAGGCCTCAAGCCCCAATCACTTCTCAAAGGTCTTGCCTGTGAGCACTGCATCCTTGAAGGCCAAGCCAACTCATGGGCTTTGGGAGGGACATTCTACATCCAACCCCTAATGGCAGAGGCCACATTAGTCTTCCTGAAGGATGCTACCAGTGACTTGACTTTTCCAGTCTTTCTCGGGCCAACACTGAAGGCTGCTTTCCTCACTGCACAGGGAGGAAGCTACAACCTTCCACATACTTCCTTTTAGAGTTGTATAGTTGTTGGGTTTTGTTGTTGTTGTTGTTTTGAGATTGCCCTTTAATAACCTCATTCTCTGGCAGTTTAGTCCAATACCAAAAGATAGGGTGGGTGAGTGAAGAGAGGATCCAGAGTTGTAAAGTGGTCACTTATTCAGGAGAAAGTGAGTTAAGAGTTGTCTGAAAAGGCAAGATTATGATGTTTGCCACCTTTGCTGAACACATTAGAGGTTCTAGATCAGATATGTTAGAGGTTCTAGATCAGCTGCATTAGAGGTTCTAGGTCAGATATGTTAGAGGTTCTAGATCAGCTGTGTTAGAGGTTCTAGGTCAGATATGTTAGAGGTTCTAGGTCAGATACGTTAGAGGTTCTAGATCAGCTGCATTAGAGGTTCTAGGTCAGACACGTTAGAGGTTCTAGGTCAGATACGTTATAGGTTCTAGGTCAGATGTGTTAGAGGTTCTAGATCAGATATGTTATAGGTTCTAGCTCAGACTTCTTGTGCATTTGCACAGCCAAGTGTGGGGACTGCTGTTTGGGGTTGTTTTGTTTGGTTTGGGTTTTTCTCCTTTTTTGCTTCCATTTTTAACTAGTTCACTTACACAACCACAGTGGGGAAAGTCAGGGAAACAGATATGCTGGCCTTAGTGAACCAGGATGGAAAATTAGATGCTATTTGCTGCCTCTCTCACACCCTCGTCTCCTAGGCTGCATTATGCATAGGTTGTGGAACTGCTGCCAGGATTTCGGCATCTTTTCATTTGTATTTCTGAAATGAAAAAAAAAACTCAAAACACAAAAAGCACAATTAGTCCAGCTTTAAAAAGAAGCTGGTGTCAGCACTGTGAGGGAGGAGCATTTGTGTGACAAGGGAAGATAGAGAAATGGTTGGTTATAGGACCGTAGGAAGTGGGGACTCAGAAGCTCAACCAGTTTCAAGAATATCTAGTCAAAGACGGTTCACAGAAAAGGGGAAATTTACTGTTGTCATTGGACAACTGGGGTTCTAACCAAGGGATGTGGGACGCGTGATGAAAGTCATCGCCATGCAAGGACGTGGGGAGGAGCAGCCGCAGTGAGAAGGATGAGAAGGGCAGTGTGGAAATCCTCAGATCTTCAGTCTCGAGCCTTCAACATCGGGCCAGAGGGATTTGCTGTGGCGAGTGAAGCGGTGGGAGATCCGCCGCTGACCTCTTCCTGGAGCCGAGGAGGTAGTGTGGACACAGAAGCAGCAGGTGCCTGAGGAGGGAAGCCGGTAGCTGAGCTGGTGCCGGTGATGGAGGAAGAAGCCAGCCTGGTCTATGCGAGCATGATGCCCCCGCTGACAGAGGGTGGTCCACATGCAGTGGGTGGGAAAGCGTCAGCCTGAGGACTCCCAAGGACCCAAGCAGGGTGACAGTACCTCCCCCTACTGTTCAGATGACCAAAGGAAATTTGGCCTACTCCGAGTTTGGGCAGTGCTTCGAGCCTTTTCCTTCATCTTCCTCCTTGTGCATTTTGGACAGCCTGCTCTGAGGTTTCAGATGCTCAAGCTAGGCCTAGTGTGGCATTCACGTCCTGCTGCCTCTGGATCCAGGTGTAGAACTTTGAGCTTCTTGTCTAGCACGGTGTCTGCCTGCATGCCCTCTCTACCTCCTGCCCTGATGATAATGGACTGAACTTCTGAAACTGTAAGCCAGCCCCAATTAAATGCTGTCCTTTCTAAGAGTTGCCTTGGTCACAGTGTCTGTTCACAGTGATAGAACACTAAGACACTGGGCATTTACTAGGTGCTTAGATCCAGGTTAAGTCCTTTTTGATATGTTGACTGACTTAACCTTCAGAATCACCTTACCTTGAGCTGGAGAGATGGCACGGTGGTTAAGAGCACTTGCCATTCTTGTAAAGGAGCTGATTTCAGTTCCCAGCACCCACATTCAGTGACTCAAAACAGCCTGAATCTCCACTTCCTGGAGCTCCAACACCTTCTTCTGGCTTTTGAGGGCACTTGTACTCAGATATGTATTCTCTCTCTCTCTCTCTCTCACACACACACACACACACACACACACACACACACACACACAGAGAGAGAGAGAGAGAGAGAGAGAGAGAGAGAGAGAAAGAGAGAGACAGAGAGAGAGAGAGAACCACACACATTCTCTCCCTTTCTCTTTCACACACACACATTTTTAAAATGAAAATAAAATCTTAAAAAGAATTACCCCACCTTGACTCTCATGATGCCCACCTTATGAGAAGGAGGCTGAGAGCAGGGAGAATCTTCCCAAAGCCTCATTGTACCATGCAATCTGCAGTCTGGCATCTGTCCTGCCCCCAAGCCTATTACTAATTCAGCCAGGGATGTAATAAACGGATAGCACTTTGGGTTCCATAATTTAGAGATGTTATTGCTTAATTACAATTAGTTCTGAATTAACTTTACTGTGCAATTTAATCAATATTTCAACAAATAATTTTCATTTCAATCAAGACCTCAATATTTTGTCAGCTTTACAATTATATATCAGGGCCAGTGAGATGGTTCTGTGGGCAAAGGTCCTTGCCGCAATGACTGGACGGCGTGATTCCCATCCCTGGAGACTGTGGCAGAAGGCAGGCCCTCTGACCTCCATGTGCGTACTGTGGCACTTGAGTAGCCACCAACCCCCACAGAGATAAAGAAGTGAGCCAGTCGAGGCAGAACGCTAATGTTGTGGTTCACAGAAGAATCTCAGAAGGCTGTTGTCCCTCACACAGGGTGACACTCGAACTCCAGTGTGTCACTTCTGTGAGTTCCACCTGCTGCGGTGAGTTGGGTTCTACTGCTTTTCAGTAAAGACACCTTGAGGGGCCTGGAATTTGGTTTCCAACGAACTCTAATTACCCTGCAGAGACGCAGGCAGGATCTCTCCATCTGCTTTAAAGGTTAATAAATAATGATAGTTTTCAAAAGAAGTCATTCTGATCATTGTCTTTAGAGATTAATTGGATAATTAACTTAGAAGAGGGCTTATGAAATATACAGCACATTATAAATCCTAAGGATGTATGTCCTGATGCTCGCACTAGGCCTGGAGGGCAGAAACTCACTGCTCCTTCTTCTCCTGCCTTTTCTTCCTTAAATACAGACAGGGGCTGGAGAGCTCAGGGGTTAGAGCACATGCTGCTCTTACAGAGGGGGTCTGAGTTCAGTTCTCAGCACTGACACTGGGTGGCTCACCAACCACCTGTCACTCCAGTTCCCGGTAGATCCGAGGCCTCTGGTCTTGACAGACACCAAGATTCATGTGCATATAACTCATACACAGACACACCCAAACACAGAATGTAAAAGTTTGTAACATCTTTGAAAAAACTATTAATAGATATCCCAAAGATTGGGAGGCAGAGGCAGGCGGATTTCTGAGTTCGAGGCCAGCCTGGTCTACAGAGTGAGTTCCAGGACAGCCAGGGCTACACAGAGAAACCCTGTCTCGAAAAACAAAAACAAAACAAACAAACAAAAAGATATCCCAAATATTATTTGAACTCAGTCAATAGACATAAATATGACATGCAATACTATAAAACTTCTCAGAGAAACCATGGGTGAAAATCTGTGTGGGCAAAATCCATGTAAAACAACTGGTACATTAGACTTAAGATTAACTTAAGCAACATATATATATATATATGTATATGTATATGTATATGTATATGTATATATGTATGTATATATAGTGAGATCTAGGGGAGAGTTCTTGGGTCACTGGGGTTATCTCCTCAAAAGGGAGAGTGAGAGCAAACTCCACTCCAGCTCCTTTCTTCTCTTCTGTCTGTTCCCCAGCTACAGAAGACATGCAGCTTCCTTAGCTTCATGTTCTTGATGTGATGGGTCAATGTGTCTGTCCATGTGTCAATGACTCAAGAGTAACACGGCCTATTGACCTCAGATTGAAACCTCCAACACTGTGAGCCAAAATGAACTTTCCCTGCGTTGAAAGCCGATTATCTCAGGTACTTTGTTACACTAACAGAAAGCCAATGTGATAGCTTTAATTAAATGTTAACTTGCCACAACTCAGAATCATGTGGGTAGAGAGTCTCGATAGAATATATTTTTATTATTAGGTTGGTCTGTGGGGTTGTCTGTCGGTGGCTGTCTTTATTGTTCACTAATGTAGGAAGAACAGCCTATTGTGGGCGGCACCATTCCCTAGGCAGAAGGTCCTGAATTATGAATTATGAATTATGTGGGACAGTGGAAAACTCGATGATCAGGAAGCAGGTGATGTGAGTATATTTATTTCTCTCTGATCTAAAGTGTGAATGTGATGTGACCAGCTGTTGAATGGCTGCCTCAATTTCCCCCAAAATGATGGGCTGTAACCTAGAACTGTGAGCCAAACAAACCCTTTCTTCCATTCTATTGCTCTTTGTCAGGGTATTTTATCACGGAAACAGAAAGGAAACCAAGACAAGCTGGCTAACACAAAAAGGATATTTTTAAACATCTAACTTATTGAAACATATTTTACAAATAATTTACATAATAACAGAGCCCAGCTCCTTTGTTATATAGTGCTCTAAGTTTAAACAAATATATCCAGTTTTATAAGCATCATAATCAAGATACAATAAATAAATAAATAAATAAAAATTCATGACTTCCCAAACTTCCTTCATGGCCTTTCTCTCTGTCCTGCCAGCGGCTGGTTTCCTGTTAGTGGACCCAGCATGCTTTTCTGGAAACAGACTAAGCATCACAGGCCTGTGTCCCTGCTGTGCTTCCTGCTAGACCCTGCTCCTGCCACGTGAGCCTCTTCAGTTCCTTGTCCTTTGCAGGCACTCCCACAATCCCAACACCTGTTTTACCTAAACCCCTCTCTTCCTTAATTCTGTGTGGAGGGAAACCTTTGGAGAATTTTTAGCAAAGGAATTACGTAATTTGATTTGTATTTCCCAAGACCCACCTAGCAATGTAGGGGAAGATCTTTGCTTAAGAGACATACGCATTGCAGTTTAAAAAAAAAAAATGTGTCTACAGCTTGCTTTGAGATGGTTCACCAATATATATATGTTTGTGTTTGCATGCATACGTGTGAACAAAATTGCTGATTGGCAATATTTCACGTTCACTGTACTTTTTCAACTTTTTATGGGTGTCTTGGTTCCTTTTCTGTTGCTAGAATAAAATACCCAGACAAAAGCAACTTGAGGAAGAAAAGGATTGTTTCCCAGAGGACTACAGTCTGCTCTTCCGTCGTTTGGATCTTTTTCGGCCAGTGTTCTTAGTACTATTCCAGGAGCATCCTCTGTGCATTTGAGAGATTTAGATGCATATGTTGTGAATTCAGAAAATAAATCTGAGCTAAAATTATAAAACTTGGAACTGCGAGCATCCCACGACGGCTAAACTACTGAGCAAAACAAGACCTCCTAAGGGCTCGGGTATGGTCAGATAGGAGGCTCAGTCTGTTCTTGGGGGAACAAGAGCGTGAGCAGCCTAGAAAAAAAGTGTCGTGCATTGATTCCTCCTGATCTGATCCCATGCTTCCTGGCAAAGCATATTGACTCACCATAGAAATTTACCAACAAAGGAAAGGCTGGCCATCTAGGTTTAGAAAAGTCTTGCTCCTAGGATAGTTTTGGTGATAAATTGGTCACATCCACAAGCTTGGTTCCAGTAGTTCCCCAGAGGGTCATCCAGTATGCTGGCAGAATCTCTTAGGGAGTAGTCTGCTGGGGAGCCAGGCACAGGGCTGTGAAATTTCCCAAGAAAATGGCTACTGCACAGCTGGCTGCCCCTCCTCCCGCCCTCTTTTCTCTGTAGCCTGCCGGGCAAGGATGCTCACATTCCCACAAATGGAGAGGAAAAAAAAAAAAAAAAACCCTCTCCAGGCAGGTAGAACTAATAGAGTATTCTCTTTCTTGGCCACATCTCTTTGTACCGTCATGGTCCCGCTGATTTGCCACTCCGACTCTCAGAGCTTTCCTTCCACACCGCGTTTGCATTTCTTACATCAAGGTCCTCATTACTATTTCAAGAGCTTTCTCTGTGTGTGACGGGTCTGTGCTTTAAAGTTTTATTTTGCTTCTGGGTCAGTCATATTCAAATCATTCAAAGCCAAAAATGGCACGGTAGACACAGAGAAATCTCCTTCCAACCTCCTCTTAACAGATGCTCGTTCCCAAAGTCACCTGCTTACGCTGGTAGAATCACTTGGTCACACGTGACCAGGAGACACAGCTTCTAACTAGGTATTGATAGCCCAGCTAGACGCCGTTCCTACAGGAGAATGGCTTGGGTGCCACGATACTGTCTGTCTCCTTCTGCAGGACCCCTGGCCTTCCTCCCTGGAATAGAGCTGCCATGTTGTGTACTGGGAAGAGAGAAAGCATTTCTAAGATATATGGTTTGAGCAGAGACTTGAAGGGAATTTTGAGGAAGAATGTCTGAGGTGCCAGGACCAGCAATGATCAGTCTTGCCCCAACAGTGACAGGAGTCAGAGAACGGGGAAGTAGAAGACGGTGGTGCTAGAAAGAATCAGAAATGCGTCCGTGCCGCCATGGCCAAGTAGTTGGATTTGCTTCTCGTGGAGGTAACAGATCACTGTACGGTTCGAGGCAGAAGTGATAGATTGTCCTACACACATCATTCCATCATTTCTACACCCAGCTCTTCACCCTAATCTCTCCCAGATCCAACCCCACCTCCCCACCCTTTCCCAACCTCGGGTCCCCTTTCTTCTGTAACAACTCACCGAGTTACATTTATGCTGACGGTATATTCATCTACTACACCATAGGTTGGCCTGCCAGACACACACGTAAAGAAAGGCGACTCTCCCCTAGAAACCTTCAACTGTCAATATCTTCTCAGTTAGGGGTGGGGCTTGTGAGCCCCGCCTCCTTCCAGGGCAGGATCTTTATACAGGTTTTCCGCAGCTACCCACAGATCTTGTGGTCACGAGAGCAGCAGGGCCACGATGCCCAGAAGACTCAGTTTCCCTCTACTTTTTCACAACCTTTGACTCTTACAATCTTCCCCCTACCCCTTTACTGAAATGGGTTCCAGGAGTGTGATACAGACGTTCCACTGAGCCTGACACTCTCCGCACACTGATCAGTTGTGAATTTTAGCATTAACTAGCATCCATTGTAAGGTGAAACGCCTCTGATGCGGTCTGAGAGCTTCGTTCATCTATAGGTATAGAGATACAAGTTTAGAAAGACTGACGCCCTGTCTGTCCATTTAGCAGAAAATAGTATCGGGTTCACCCTTCGGAACTATTAGGTCCCCAACCGTGGGTTCTTGGCCAGATTTATAGTATCAGGCATGAGGTTTCCTCTTGCGTAGTGGTTCTGAAATCCAATTAGAAAGTTTGGTTACCTCTGTAACAGTCCTGGTACAACATGGACACACCTTGCTACAGTGGTCATTACTAAATGTAGGTCACAGGGTCACAGGTGGGGACACTGTTGATGACTTTGTCACAGAAACCTACAGAGCACCTTCCAGCCCTATGAAAACTAGCCAGTGGGAAGAAAGCTTCCTGTTTGGTGACAACTTGATCTCTCCAAGTCCTGAGACCAAAATCTGTAGTGTTTTAGCAATAGGGCCTTATCACAAAGCTCTGCTGGGCAAGCAAGAGTACCGACAATATCCTGTGTTGTTGGGTTTTTTTTTTGGGGGGGGGGTCTTTGTAATATCCCTGACCAAGATATCATAAGGCGGTTTCTCACACCTGGCGCTGGACTTTTAAGTTGGTAATCAATGGCTTCTTGGAGGAGCATTATCACCTGTGCAGGATAACTCCAATTAACTCTCTCTCTCCCCCTCTCTCTCATGTGATTATATATTATAAACACTTATGTAAATATCAGACATATATAGACATGCATTAGGAGATTTCTGTATGGCTTTAGTCCTTAGTGTAAGTTATCTCGCTTTCTGTGCTATCCTAGGCTCTATCCTGCCGTGTCTCTCCTTACCTACTATTCTTTTTTCCCCTGTTCATATCACCCGTGTTCTACTATCCCCTCTCCCTTAAGGTCTTCCTCCCTCCTCCCCACCAATGTTACCAGGATTGCACAGGTCCAAGAAAAAAAAAACAAAACCTACATTTGTGTGGGAGTGAAAGCCAAGATCATTGAAGTGAAGGCATTGATTGTTAACCTGGGAAAAGGACTGAGTTTTGACCTGATGTTGCTCCCTGAGACCTGGCTGTCAACATACGTACTTCGAAAGAGCCTTTGCTCCTCTTGCGCTGAGAGGCCACTCAGATCAGCTCTCTCTCCTCCAACACAGAGTCTAGGGCTATAGCTTAGGTCTTAAGCATTTCCCATGCCCTGCATATCAGAGGCACGTCTGAGAGGTGGGGAAGGTTTTAACAGGTAGGCACACACAGGAGATTGTCAGGTGAGTGACCTGACCTGAGCGACCTGACCATGACCTCTCTCCTGCTTCTTCTTCCCAGGAATGTGGTAAGCGGTTCCATTCCTGTGCATGCTTCTGCCTTGATCTGCTGCTTCATTATAGAGCTAGATTCAGCCACAGACTACAATCTCCAGGGCTGAGCGCTGAGCCAGTGTCTCAGAGTTCAAAAGATATGTCTTTAAGGCAAGGGGCTCTGAAATACTTTTGAACTCTGAGACACTTTTGAAAACAAACGTATCCCCGAGAGGTAGTTTACTGTTTGCCTTTAAGTCTGTAACACAGAACGTATGTTGTCAGGGGGCACAGGGCTTGAACAATATGTAAGAAAGTTCTTGGAATTCCAGCAACAGGAGAGAATTCCAGATGGGTTTCGTAACCAACTCTGGCAAGCACAGGACAAAGTTCAGTGAAAAAAGATGATGTAACAGAAGGAGAGAAGAGAAACTAACTCCTATTCTGTGGCTGAGAAGTAGAAGAAGCAGATTGGTAATGAGTCCGCCAGCCAAGCACATGAGGGAGCTCCTTCCGTACACAGAGGCCATCTAGGATCTCACAATAGCATGTAAAACAGTGTCCATGGTACAGATCTAAGCTGAAGGCCACTCATCTATCCGTGCATGTGAGATGGGTGTTCTGAGATAGCATTTTGTGGCTTTAGTGGTATGGGCTCTCTCCATGGAAATGATGACTTTATTTCCCGTACATGCTTTCTTCCCCTCTGACGTCCAGCAGTGTAGTCCGTTCTACAGCTCACAGGTTTTCAAAAGTTCTGAGAAAGGAGAGCATGTCATTAGCAGCCATGGCCTAAGGATTTAAGGGTGGGAATCCATGAAAGCAGTGCCCCAGAAATAAGAGCCACAGCTGAGTGTTTCTCCTCTCAGATTCCGTCTTCAGAGGGTCCCCCAGAGTCTGGCTCCACAGTTGTTCCTGCAGACCTCAGCATCACTGCCTGGGCTATTCTGGGAGTCGTTTTGTTAAGCTATCCAGGCATGCCAGGCTCAAGTTCATCTCTCAACTCTCCACTCTGACCCCTTCACCAGCGTTCTGCTTCTGCCCTGCATCCACAGAGCACAACAGCATGGTGCAATAGCCTGGCATAGTGGAGAATGCCCACGTCCACATTTTAACCCATCTAGTCTCTAACTCGTTCATTTAACAAACACTGGGCACCTAATATAGTGCAGTAGCTGCTGCACTGTGGGTGTTAGAGGTAAATGTGACAAAGATTCTGTCACTATGGAGCTCGTTGTTTTGTGTTATGGATTGATTTTAATGTTACTTGTGTTAATATGGTTCCCAAGATTACACAAGAACCCATACATCTACAGAGAAGACGTTGAGGGTCCCTGTCCCCAGTTGGCATTGATTGGTAAATAAAGTTGTCAGTGGCCAATGGCTGGGCAGGGAGACAGAGGCGGGACTTTTAGGTTCCGGGCAAGGAACACAGGAGAGGGGAGAATCGTCCTTGTTGGGAAAGGAAGAAGATATAGACTTGGGAGTTGCAGAAGTCTGAGTGCCAATCATGTAAGAGCTGCTGAAGAGTGGCCCCAGGCCCCTCCCACATTGCGTCTAGGGTAGCAAAGGTGGAATATAGATTTTAGTAAGTAAAATCTCAGGAGTATCAGAGGGGAGGGGTTAACAACATGGAACTTCGGGAGTGGCCCAGCCATTGAGCTGATGAAGTCATATTAAATATAAGTCTCTCTCTCTCTCTCTCTCTCTCTCTCTCTCTCTCTCTCTCTCTCT
>NW_021621071.1:1469368-1497157 GCF_004785775.1 Grammomys surdaster
TCTCTCTCTCTCTCTCTCTCTCTCTCTCTCTCTCTCTCTCTCTCTCTCTCTCTCTGTGTGTGTGTGTGTGTGTGTGTGTGTGTATTTCATTTGAGAATCTGGAGCACTGGGGCAGGTAGCAGGGAATTCCCACCATGGCCACTGGGGAGATTAGAGCAGATTAGACGACTACTGCCACCGCGCATAGTCTGGCTGTAGGGAGCAACAAGTAACCGGCACATAATGTAGTATGTCCATCAGTAGAACTCCATGCACCACCAGTAAGATGGCTTAGCAGGTCAGTATGTCTGCCACCAAGCTTGACAACCTGAGTTCACATTCTTGGGAGACACATGGTAGAGGGAAACAGCCTACTCCTTAAAGTTGTCCTCTGATCTACACACACACACACACACACACACACACACACACACGCATACCTGAATGAATGAATGAACAAATAAATAAAATAAATAAAGATGTGAAAAAGCCGGTCGGGCGGTGGTGGCGCACGCCTTTAATCCCGGAACTTGGGAGGCAGAGGCAGGCAGATTTCTGAGTTCAAGGCCAGCCTGGTCTACAGAGTGAGTTCCAGGACAGCCAGGGATACACAGAGAAACCCTGTCTCGAAAAACTTAAAAAAAAAAAAAAGAAAAACAAAGAAAAGAAAGAAAGAAAATAAGAGGCCTGTGCTTCCTTAAAAAAAAATCCATTCAAAGGAAGGAAAGGGAGGATATCTATCTATCTATCTATCTATCTATCTATCTAATCTATATCTATAAATCTGTGTATTTATATATGTATGTATCATCTATCCTACAATTTAAGCAGAGGAGTAACAACAATCTGATTTGCATTTATAAAGATAATGTGGAAGTTCTAGACTTGAGATATCTGGCTATCTTTGGAAGACAAACCAGGATGGGAAATGGTGGAACCATGATAATTTGATCTCAAGAAACTCGGTGGATGAAGCCACATCTGAGAAACGTTCTTCCCTTGGTAGCTCTGGTAATACAGTTTGGGGTTTGGGGGTGGAGGTGGCTAGAAATGAAGCTGGAGAAGAAAAAAAGTCTTAAGTCACATGGCATTTTGGATTTTATCCTCTCAGTCTATAATTAAAGCCACAGATGTAGATACTTTTTTTTTTTTCTTGGAAAAGGAACTGGGGCAATGCGAGGGTTTGCTCTCCTAGTTGCCTCCTTTCCACCTATTCTGGGATGAAGTCTTATTTAACCCTTTGAGTGGCTAAAGAGCCACAGAAAACTCCATCTCCTGTAAACTTCAGTAGAGTCTGACTGCACCTGTCACACAAGCCTCTTCTGATTCCACACAGCAATGAATGTCCAGTCTAGTGCTTACTAGTCTCTAACTACCTCCTTAGTTTTCTCTTCCCCATCACATTAAACTTCAAAGCAAATGATCAAATCCTTAAAAGATACATAATAGAAACTCCAAACTACTTATGGGCCCACTGTGTTAGCAAGGTCTTTGTAGACCAGCTTCTCGGTGGACCCAACCTAGAATTTAATAGCCCACTTTAATAATAGAACCCACACAATATTTTCCTTAATTGAAAACCAAAATATCTGTAGCATACTGTCTTATATCAAATGTAGACAAACTGCCTCAAACACTATCAGTGCGAGTTAGGAACACCAGTGATTATAGATGACGGATTTTATTTCCTAACATGATTGGTTAAAATTTTAATTTTCAGATGATAGAAGGCATGAGGAAAAAATAGAACTTTCCGTGGTGATAACATCAGTCATGATCCAGAAAATGCAAATCAGAACCACTGGAGCAGTCACCTGGCAGCATGGCAGCAAGTGTCACAATAAGGAACACGTGCTGGCTAGTTTTTATATCAACTTGACACAAGCTAAAATTATCTGAGAGGAGGAAACCCCAGTAAAGAAAATGCCCCCATAAGACTGGGCTGTAGGCAAGCCTGTAGGGCATTTTCTTAATTAGTGATTGATATGGGAGGGCCCAGCCCGTTGTGGGTGGACCTATTCCTTGGCTGGTCATTGGGGGTTCTATAAGAAAGCAGGCTGAGCAGGCCATGGGGAGCAAGCCCATAAGCAGCACCCCTCCATGGCCTCTGCATCAGCTCCTGTCTCCAGGATCCTGCCCTGTTTGAGTTCCGGTCCTGAATTCCTTCAACAATGAACAGGGATATGAAAGTATAAGCCAAATCAATCTCTTCTTCTCCCCAACTTGCTTTTGGTCATACTGTTTCATAAGTTCAGTAAGTACTGGTGAAGACAAGGGAGAGGGCGGGCGGTGGTGGCGCACCCCTTTAATCCCAGCACTTGGGAGGCAGAGGCAGGTGGATTTCTGAGTTCAAGGCCAGCCTGGTCTACAGAGTTCCAGGACAGCCTGGGCTACACAGAGAAACCCTGTCTTGAAAAACAAACAAACAAAAAAACAAAACAAAGAAGAAGAAGACAAGGAAGAAAGGGAACCTGTGGTGAACTTCCCGGAACACCTGGGACACGTAGGAGGCTGAGGGTGAGAGGGTTTCTAGTTGAAGTAAGACTGGACTTGCCAAAGATGTGGCAAGACTGGACTGACAGAATTAAACAGAGAGGAACCACCCTACCTCTGTACACTTAAGAGATTAGGAAATTAATACACCCATTCTGGAAAAAAAAAATAGTGTGGGTGTTACTTCATTTCTTTCAGTCACATACTCAGAACAGGAGTGCTGGACCCACGGCTGATTTACTTTTAGTTTTGTCAGTCCAGCACTCCTGTTCTGGATATGTGACTGAAAGAAATGAAATAACACCTATGTTTATCCACGCTGGGTGCTATTCACAGCATCTGTATGTAATTGGCAGGTAAGTAGATGAGAAATCGTTCTGTGTATACACAACTGAATACCATTCAGTCATTAACGAGAAAACAATTCTGCTATTTTTGACAATTAAGTTCAAAGTGGAAGGTATTTTACTAAAAAATATACTGCACCATCTTAAGACCTGTGAAGTAAGCAGTTACATAACAGGTAACCATAGAAACTGCAGCTGTATCCTGGTAGCTCTGTCTCCTGATGCTAAGAATGCCCCTTGTGGTTAAACACTGTTGAATCTGCCTTTAAGATTTTCCTGCTATGCGTGAATCCCAGACATCAGAGGTCTTCTCAGTTATCATGTTTGCACTAACCAAGGGTCTGTACCCCCAAGAGAGGCTGGAGTCATTATAATGTCATTTCCACTGTGATGTTTGACCCACCCACCCCACCACATCCCTGCACATATCTTTTGGTGTTTTGAAAAGGATCATGGGAGGAAGTATCCTAAAAGGGAGAGTTGATCCATCGTGATCTGGAGCAGCAGGAGGAGGACGGGTCACCTTACTTCCGTGAATATGCCATGTGCTTCATAAAATATTGATAAACTTTAAAAAGAAACCAAACAGAACCCAAAGAGCTCCCACTCTACCTGCTCTTTTCAGGTCGGCGCACTCCTAGCTGTCTCCGGAATGTCCTGTCACTTGGCTTAAATTAATTTCAGCTTTACTTGTGCCTCTTGGCTGATTTCTTTCTTTTGAGAAGAAAAACCGGTTGAGGGGAAACCTCCACCCGGTAATGCCTTCCAGTTAGTTACCTGCGGAATCTAAAATAATACAAATAAATTTAAAAATAACTACCTAGAAATGGAGTAGAGCAAACTCAGGAAAGTGGTGAGACAGGAGGCAGCGAGCGCAATGTAAATTTCGTAGGATGGAGATGTAGACATCTAGTATACAGCATGACGGTGCCCTTTCTCTGAGCCTCAATCTTGTGTAAATTATCTCATAACAGCAGTGGCCTTACTGGTGACCCCATCCCTTGCAATGTGTGCATACGGCCAAGGTCACCGCTGTAAAGATGGCAGCCCTGAGGAGGGTCCTTTGGTTTTCTTCCTCCACTGCTTCAACGTCTCTTGCTTCTCTTCCCTCTTATCTTCTTCCAATTTCATCTCCGCCAGCTCTGCTGCTTCACCCATCACCTCAGAAAACAAAACAATTTTATTTATAGCTATTGGGAAATCCAGGCAGATTTAAGATCAAACTTTCAGTCCCTTAATTAAAAATGTCTTCTCTCCTCTGCTAAGAACCTGTGTTCCGGAAAGGGGGCCAGCCCACTCTCCACCTTCTCTGTTCCCAGGATTCCACTGATTCCTGCACATTTGGAGCAGAGGGTAAAGGGGAGGAGGGGTGAGAGGACTTGAAGAGAGTCTTATTCAGCCAGGGCTGTTTCGACATCTCTCTTGGCTGCAGAACATCTTCTCTCTTGGAAAAAGACCAAGAGCTGGCTCAATTTTTCTCATAAGGAATGTTTGTGGACTCTGGAGGACATGTTCTTGTCCCCTTGCAGACCCCTTCACTGTGCTCTGTGAAAGATGTTATGCATAGAGTAATTCCACTTCCTACTCATCGACACAATGGTTTTACTCAGTTGACCAAAAAACTTACATTTCCATTTTCAGAAAAATTTTGCAATTTATTTCTCGAGTCTATCTCCTAGTCAGTCACATTCTGGCCAGAATTTAATTCTCCTTATTCACAAGCAATGCATGCTGAGAATCCCAACTGTGGACACCTCTGAGCCCTGTGTATAGTGTTTCTTCTCTCTCTCTCTCTCTCTCTCTCTCTCTCTCTCTCTCTCTCTCTCTCTCTCTCCCTCACACACACACACACACACACACACACCAGGTTAATCTTGATTGGATTGAAAATGCCTAGAAGGTTATCAAAGCACACTCTGGGTGTTTCTGTGAGGATGTTTCTGGAAGGGATTGGGTCATGAGGGGCTCTGACATGAGGAATGGTTCAACCCGTTGATGGATTTAATTTTTGAAAAAACTATTAGGAGGTATAAAACTGTGAAAAATGGGGGCTGATTGGAGGAAGAAAGCCACTAGGTCCACATCTTTGGAGAATATTTTGTCATGGTGTTGGTGGTGTAGCAAAACACCGCCCAGAAGTGCCACCAGCAACCTGAGGCATTTCCTTGTGTTTTAGGAACCTCCACTCAGCTGAAGTCAGATCCTTAATTGTGCTGCAGAAGAGATTCAGAACAAGCCAGTATGAAGTAGAGCTAAGTTTCTTAAAAGGAAGTTTTTAGCATAGATTTAAGTGCAGGGTCAATAACAAGAGATGCTCTCAAAGGAAAGGTGGGCTTCTCCAAGGACAGCTATCTGTAAGTAGCTCACTGATAGGCCTAGGCATGGTCTTGGCTGTCCAGTTACATCTCAATGGGTTGCTAAGAACCATTTCCCCCTTGTTTTCTCTTGAGACTAGAATGTGGCTGGTGAGGACCCTCAGGATTATAAACAGATAAGATAAAACTTTGAGTCACATGTTATATATACAAGGAGGGTAAGACATGACCTTTACCATAAACAGGGTTTCTGGTGAGATTTCTAGAATACTGTAGGTTTACAGGTGACAAAGTAGAAAGACCATCATACTTAGGCATTCATTGTTATGTTAACGTTCCTATTCAGACATCTGCATATAAAAGGAATATTATCCCTATATCTGCAACCATCACAGCAAATATTATTACACAAGCTAGAATAATGTGATGTCCCCTTAACCATCTCTGTCTGTCTCTCCTGCCTTACTGGCTGCTTCCTGTTCCTATACCAGTACTTCCTGGTACTGCACCACTTCCCTTCCTGGTTTTGTACCACTGCTTCCTGTTTCTGCACCATTGTATTTCCTGTCTGCCAAACGGTGACTCTATGGTACCCTGTTCACCATGAAGGACTGAAACGTTTGACTCTTGAGAGCAAAATAAGCCTTTCCTGTATTTAGTTATGTCAGGCATTCTGTCACAGACACAGCGAAGCTAACACAATGCACACAGAAACCTCATTTCTCTTCCATTGTAATTGTTTTCACATATTGTGACGGTTGCTTTTATAGTTTGAAGTACACAGAGAAAAACTAGCACAGATTTCGTTTTCCTTTTCCACAATTTCAAAGACAGATTTGTTTTTACTGTAAAGTTTAGAACTATCTGCATGAAGGATTTTTTTTCTTTATTAAATACCTTTTCTTTATTTTACTTAAAGGAAGCTCATCCAGTCCCTTGTGCCTAAATTGCCAGTGTCAGTGTGATTGCACTTTGAGGCTATTGCTATATAAAATCAGGGTCTCTTGAACACAGGTATCATGAGACAGACAAGCAAGACGGCTACCAAAGTCTCTGGGGGGCAGAACGGGGGGGGGGCCAGGAGGACAACATAGTGTATGTCACTTGGATTTGCAGGACATAGAAATGATTCACATCTGGAGGGCCAGTGCAGAGCAGAGTGAGATTTCACTTTCGCTACTCAGAATATATACAATTTTAAAGTCACACATTTTTATTTCTAAACTTTCCGTTTAATATTTTATGGATTATGGTTGACCATGGAAAACTAAAACTGGAAAGAGAAACTCCAGATAAATGGGGCTTAGGTACTCTCTTAACCGGGTATTTGCACTACAAAACTCAAGAACTCCTTTTGGTCCCCATTTGAGAAGTTCTGTGATATTCTCTATTACACGTAGTCCCTTACCTCAACAATTCCTTTCCTGCTGGACCTTTCCAGGTGTCACTCCTTGCTGGCCAGTCACCAGAGGGATGCAGACAGACAGGTTCAAGGAAGATGCAGAAAACCTTGGAGCATCCTGAGATTGGGATCCAGGAGACCAGGTGTGTGTTCTCATCATGTTTTCCCAAGAGACAAGGGCGCAAGTCCAAAAAGTCCTTAATCATCACCTGTGTCTGTGCATGTTTGCGTGAGTGTGTGCACATGCGGTCTAGCAGTTCTGTCCCTCCCCCTTCCCTTCCCTTTCCTGTCTGAATCTGGCAGTTTCTCTGTCACTCCATGGTAGCTGACCTGAGTAGCTGCTGTTCTTTCCCACTCTACATTCACACAACCTCAGTGGTTCTCAGCTTTCTTGCCTTACCATCGTCCTTCCATACACAACACTGGGATTGACTGGGAGGCATTTTCGAATTCTTCTCTTACCAAATCCCTGAGAAAAATAGTGTCTTCGTAGCAGAAAAGGAGAGAAAGGGAGAGATCTGTAATTCTGAGCCAGCGTTCCTTTCTTCTCGGGCAGCAAGAAGTATTAGAAAATGCCTCCAAATTGGGGATTCTAGTTCCAGAGCATCAAAAGGGAGGTGAACTTTGATGTAAAAATCTGATATTGCCAGAGCCCAGGCAACAGGAGAACCTTCACTCATTCTGAATGTCTCAGGCGACTGCCCAGGAGGGCGAAATGATGGTGTGGGGATTCCAGTGTAGCTGTCTGAGACTTCTAATGGAGGACTGGAGAGATGGCCAATGTTTAAGAACTTTTAGTGCTTCTCCAAAGGGCCTGGGCTCAATTCCCAGCACCCAGTGGTAATTTAAGATTAGAGCTCTGTAACACCAGTTCCAGGGAATCCAACACCCTCTCTAGCCTCCACAGATACCAGATATGTGTGCGGTACACATACACAGATGCAGGAAAGACTCATACACATAAAAAAAAAAATCCTGTAAATCAGGATCCCTTTGAGAGCTGGGTGACCTTTCACAGGGGTCATAGGTCAGATATTCTGCATATCAGATCTTTACATTACTATTCATAACAGCAAAATTACAGTCATGAAGTAGCAATGAAAATAATTTTGTGCTTGGAGATATGAGGAAATGTTTTAAGCGGTCACAGCATCAGGAAGGGTGAGAACCAGCGTTTTAAAGAATTGAATAGACTGCCTTGCTTTAAAACAAGTGCAGAGAAAAAACACATAAGACAGGAGTCTGAATCCCAGACTCATGGAATAAATAGCCAACCTCCCCACAAGGGCACACATCCTACCCTGGCCCTCTCCTTGGTTCCCACTCTTCCAACTCCTGGAAGAAGTTGTCAAGAAGCTAGGGGGTAAGGGAGGGAGACGGAACACAGAGCCGCTCATCCTGTTCCACACTGAACCCTGCCTGAGAGTTCCTGGGAAATAGGTGTCACTCCCTGGCCACTTTCCACATTGTCATTTGGCCCTATTTAGGGTACTCTGTGAGTTAGCAGTCTGCGGCTCACCTGGGGATGGAATCGCTTACCTATTTCCTTGGATCTGTTCCAAACAACCGAGTTCTGAATGAAACTTTGGAGACTTGAAGCATCTATTAAGTTGGATACAGCCTTGGCTTTGATTACAGAAGAGACTAAACTCTATGAGACAGCCAGGAATTGGGATGCAGGGCTGAAGGTAAGCACACAATGAGAAAGCATTGTTCTCTACTTCTATTGGAATACCCCCATAGCATAATGGCTTGCATCTTTAGCTCCTGGTGTTCTCTGTGCCACTAATAAGTGTAGGAAAGTCTGCTGTTTCTTCAAGGTTAACCTTTATGTGGATATTGGGGGGGGGGGAGAACAAAAATTCCTTTTCTAGGGTTCAATACCCAGTTATTGGAGTGATCTGAACCATCCCCTAAGGTAACAGTAGAGCGGATCTGATTTTGATTCACGGTGTTCTATAGAAAGCACAAGCAAAATGAATAATTCATGAGCCATGTGGAACATTTATGATTTATTTACAGCCCCAAATTCAAAATAACTCAGAGAGTGTCACATAGCCCGTAGCTTGGCATGCCATTTACAGCAATATTTAGCAGGGAGAGGACAAAGATGGGTCACAGGAGATTTAGTATAACTTCATATACATCAGGAAGGAAGAAACTTAAGTATCTGCTGAGAAATAAACTGAATGATGAGGAACAGAAAGGGTGACTTTAAGAAAATTAGAAGTAGCAGGAGATTGACTACTAATGCCTTGCAAAGAAACCCCATGATTGTGTAGAGATTGACTACTTATGCCTTGCAACAAACACCTTGATGGCAAAGGTGACCACTTTCTAGGAATTTTTCTCTAATGATTCCTTTATGGTATCTTGTGATATTTTTAAAAAAGCTTTTTACTGGTTATTTGTATTTCATAATAAGATCTGTTCATTGGGAAGTTGGTTTGATATTTTGTGATGTTTTTATACAACATATTTTGATCCTTTTCTTTCCTCCCCCCAATTCCTCTAAGATCGTCCCCATCTTCGTGATATCTTAACACAGAAGCTAACATCCCTACAACATTAGGAGAGATATAATTTTGTCAGTTTTCCAACATACCCTCTAGAGCAGTGGTTCTCAACCTTCCTTTAATACAGTTCTTCATGCTGTGGTGACCCCCAACTACAAGATTATTTTTTATTGCTACTTCATAACTGTAATTTTGCTACTGTTATGAATCATAACGTAAGTATCTAGGTTTCCCCACAGTCTTTTGGGTGGGTGGGGTCACGACCCACAGGTTGAGAACCACTGCTGTAGGTCATCATTTGCAGATCTTAAATACCACGTCTCTGTCACTCTTACTCAGATATTGCTTTCATTCGTAACCTGCAGATTCTCAGCTGGGCGGTTCCTTTAAGGCATGGCTTATGAGAATAGATTGTTTCATGAATAGAGTTACCCTATGGCTAATGAAGCAAAGACTTATGGAGGTGTCATGGTGGAAGCTGACAAGAAATAGTCTTCTCCTCTGAAGGGGATCTTTTCGATTAAATTGAAAAAAGATGGTCATTAAAAAACTAAAATGCTCATTTAAAAAAATTCTTCATGAGTTCTCATCAATGAAAGCTCCGTGTGCTTGGTCATCCTTGAGGTTTAGAAGGATATCTCTAAGCAGATATGTTGGATATCTCTCAGATATCCAATCTAAGATATTGGGAGGTTGGGAGGGTTCGTACAGGCCTTGAGGCAAGGGAGGGCAGTGCTACAGTCGCAGCTGAGAATTCTCAATGATGAACATGCACAGTTGGATTATAGGTGGTTCTAGGGATTCTTTCCCACCAGGTTCTGCCTTTTGCACAAAGCCATCCCAATGGCCATAAGCCTGCACATAGGGACAAACTGGTGTTTGAATATGTTAAACTTACACAGTCTATAGCTGCTCTCTGAAGGCCTGTGATGAGAGTGGTCCTGAGGGTGTACTGAGCCCAACAGGAAAGAGCACTATGAATCATGATGGTGTTTCCTTGACTACGGGTAGGAGAGTCACAGCACCAGTGCTATGACACATCATGCATGCTACACAGTGACACTGGAAGCTCTGGACATTGTCACGGAAAGCTTAGAAAGCTTTGAAGCTGAAAACTGGCTCTAGTTTTGTGGAATTTACGATGTGGTTAAGACAGCAGTAAATGCCTTTAGCAGGATTCATGCTCCTAGTTCACCTCACCTGAGGAGCCCCGAAACCCCCAGTTTTCTCACGTTGCAGTCTTGAGATTGCAAGCCTCTTGCAGGTATAAGAGAAATTCAAGCAGATTGCGAGCTGGAAAATAACATTATCAGAACATATTTTTCCCAAAAAAATTATTTTTGTGGGGAGATGAAGCTCAGACTGGAAGAAACCAAAATAAACACACAACTTGGAAGCTGTGATAACCATTAAGAAGCATTAGAACTCTAGAAGAGTTATGTATACCCAAGCTAGACCTATGGAAGTAGGAATTAGGGGGCACACCCAGAAGTGTTCCATTAGTAAATATTCAGGGTGGATAGGAGCAAGGTACAGTGACACATATGTTTGAAGTCCTCATGATGCAAACAAATATTTTATATGTTAACTAAAAACATTAATAGCAATTTGAAAGAGGAGGTGAAGACACATCTGGTGGTACACACCCATACTCCTAACGCTAAGGAGGCTGACACAGGAGGATGGCAAGTCTGATAGCAGCCTGACTTATATAGTGGGATTCTGTCTCAAACATACACACACACAAAATAAAAATCAAGGCTTAAGATGGATCTAAGAAACACAGTTGAAAAGATGAAATAATGTCACGGTCTTAAACCCCGAGGGATGGGGAGAAGCAACTGGTCTTATTAACAAAAATAGGGAGTTGAAATAGAGGACCAAATTTAGGATGCTGTACAAGAGAGAGAAAGGAGATGGAGGATGCTATTATTCAGATGCTGTCGCTACTGCTGCTGCTGCTACAGATGGGCTCACTCAGTAGAGCATTTCCCTGGGGTGGGGGAAAGCTGTGAATTGGACATTGTGTCTTGTTCTAGCATTTTCAAGGCTAGTGGAGGACATCCAATTTGGACAGCTGGCCAGGGTGAAAGGTTTGGTCCGTGGCTGTGGACTCAGGCCAAATGAGCTGGGATGAATCTGTGCCCTTGACCAGAAGTTCAGAGGGCTAGCTGGTAATCAGCTCCAGCCATTTTGGTGCAGCATCTAATCAGATATTGGCTCCCTGTGCTTCACCAGTTCTTGCCAGCTGGGTGGCTGCCTTCCCTTCCCGCCTGTCCCAGCTTTGGATAGAGGTCACACTGAAATTGTGCGTCTTTTCGGCTCTCGATTGGATGAGAGGGAACGAGGTTTGTCTAGGTTGACAAGTGTGCTCGTGACACCTCGCTGGGTGTGAGATTTTACCCTCTGTCCACCTGTCTTCACTGAGTCCTGCTTTACGACACCAGACATGAATCTCACGAATAGTTGCTCCACATCAGCTACCTGACACACTCTTCTAGAAGCCTGATGCTAAGGCTCAGCTCTGGGTGCTGTGTTTGCTTGTCAGTCCTCTTACGAGCTTGGCACAAACATCCTTTCTCATGATTCCTGGGTTCACGGGGCTCAGGTAGATTCTTGTTTTTCTTTTTTCTTTTAAAATTATGTGTCTATGTCTGGTTATGTGCACATAAGTGCAGGTGCCCTCGGAGGGCAGAGGTGTCAGATCACCCCGGAGCTGGAGTTACAGGTGGTGGTGATCCATCTGATGTGGTGCTGAGAACTTCCAGGGCCTCTGTAAGAGCACTATGCACTTACCGAGTCATGTCCCCAATCCACTGGGTAGAATTCTCATAGAACTCCCACGCAGCTACGGATGGGGTGGGAACAACCAAAATAGTCCCTCCACATGCCTGACCCCATGCCAAGGTCAGATAGAAGCTTCTGTTGACATGATCTCTTCCTATGACCATATGGTCTTGTGGATTCTCTCTCTCCATCTGGCCCCCTTCCATGGCCTCTTTCCCAGGGTAGCTGAATATCCTATAAGTTATTTGGAAATGTTCAGAGTGCAAAATCAAAGCTGCCGTTCCTTCTGTGACGCGGGTCCAGAACACTGTCATAGAGACAGACAGCTCAGGGATTTGGGGACCATAATTGATGAAGGTTTCATTCAATGGCTTCCTAATGCTTTGGGGACAAAACATCCTGAGGCCTTCTAGGTACCTGCTATCACCTGACCTCAACTCTTACCCCGCCCCCTGCTTTCAAGCTATACTGAGCCGTCTCCCTTTGCCTCTCTCTGGGAGAGTCAAGCAGATGTGGATGCAGATGTGGTGGGGAACTGAGTAAGCCTTGCTAGACATGTAGGGTCACTTGTAGAGAGAAAGTCTTAAGCAATGCGTGGAAGCATCACCGGTCAATAAAAGGCTGTTGGCCTATGAGCTTAGGCAGGAAGTCAGGAGGAGTTCCCATATAAAGAGAGGATTCTGGGAGAGAGTTGGAGGTATGGGAGAGTGACCCTGGAACTCTAAGGAAGATGGTCACATAAAAACTGAGATGACCAGTCATGTGGCACTCATAGAATAGAATAAACTGGTTACTTGAGTTAAGAGCTAGTCAGAGAACAGTCCCCAGCTTATGGCCTAGGCAATTATTCATAATAATTTAGACTCGTTATCTCGGGGAACAAAGAGGCCGAGTGTTAGGTTACAGTTGGAAGGAGACTATATAAGATTATAGGTGTCGCAATTACAGTCACTGACACAGCCAAGTGGTGCAAAGGGAATGGCAATGACCCAGTAACGACAGTACGGTGAAGACTCTTGCTCCCCAGGTGACTACTGGGAGGCGGTAAAGCCTTTGGGAAGTGGGCCGAGTTGGAGGCTTTCAGATTATTGAGAGTGTGGACTTGAAGGGGAGAATGGACCCCAGTCTGTGTCTGTCTCCCCCACCCCACCCCCAATCTTTCTTCTTGCCACCTAGGCCATGAGAGGACCAGTTTTATATACCACACATTACAGCTAGGATGTTGTCCAGAACAGTAAAGCCAACTTGTTCTGAAACCTCCACCAGTTCTGAACTCTGACTAATACACTGTGATTTATAGTAGCTTTATATCGTAGCTTAAAAAAGAGAAAGAGACATGTATCATATGTTTTCCTCATTTATGGGATCGTAGATTATACATAGACACATAAGACCACACGTATCATACCATACGTGACATGCAAGAGACCTGGAACAATGTAGCGGGCTAGCAAAGGGGGAAGGGGAAGCACAGGGTGAGTTTTAATCGTAAGTTATTTTTTAAAGTCGCAGAAAGCTGACTGACACAGCAACTGTGGGAGGAGTACTGGGAGCACTGAGGATTTTGAGATTTCTAGTAGTGTGGTTTCAATACAAGAGCTGGGTGTTGTAAAGGGAGAGGTTAAAATAAGCAAGACGTAGCCAGATCATGAATTATATACCAAGCCAAGGAATTTGTATTTGCTTTCCTACATACTGAAGAATCTTTAAGATGAAAAAATTCAATCAGATTTGCACCTTCACTGTCTTCTGCTGTCTGCCTGCTTCCCTCTGGGGCATCAGAAGCCTCTGTATGCCAAACCAGTCTGAAGGCAAAGCAGGTTCCGTGGGGCCCCACTCAGTCTGGAAATCCCGGGAGTGTTACAGATCTTAAAGAAAAGGAAAGAGGCTTGGGCAGCCTGTGAGGGACAGGCAGCTGGGGTCCTGGGTCTCCCATCAGCTACAGTGGCAGTGCCAATGCCAACAGCAGAGGTGGTGGCACGAGCCAAGACAGACAGACAGGTCCAAGATGGGTCCAAGATCCAGGATTGAATGCTTCAGGAGAGAGAACTCTTCCCTAAGTGTTACAGCTTGTTAAAGACAGCCACTCTCAGACAGTCCTTGGTGAAATCACTTGTGTGCTTTAGTCCATGTGGGCGGGGCTATATAAATCTTGGGGAGTGGGATGGGATTTAGCGGGTAGATCTTTTCCCATTGGCTGAGTTTGAGATGTTATTGATGCTCTATTTGCATGGGAAAGGACTCCAGGGGCTGTGTTACATGACTGACTGCCCATGGTCCTCTCAGTACGGTATCATGGTTACATGTTCCAGAGCAGGCACAGGGAGAGGTGTGGGCTCACTCAACTTTACCAGTTCTTATGCCTGTCTGGTAGCACTGTCCCATTCGCCCTACACTTGATAACTTGGGTGATGTACTAAAAAATGAAGAAAGCAAAAAGCAGAGAGTGATTAGGATAGTATTACAAAAGTCTTAGCAGGGCTGTTTTGGGGATGTCTCAGCCCATGGGGGCAAACTGAGAGGCTATGTACACAAACTACTTGATTTAGAATGTATTATAGAATGTATGGGCCAGTGTGGGCCTCCAATCCCAGCACTTGCCAGGTAGGATCATGAGTTTAAGACCATCCTGGCTATGTAATGAAACTGTCTCAAAAAAACAAACAAAAGCTAGTCAGCTAGCCAAATGGATGGATGGATGGATGGATGGATGGATGGATGGATGGATGGATGGATGAAAAATATTTTCAGACCTATGAAAGATGGTTGCTTGGTAACGACTCAGAAAGCAGGTAGAGCTACTGAGCGCATAAAGGTGTCCAGACCCCTTCTGCTTCCATTCAGGTCTGTGAGGTATGCCTTCACGCTCTTGGCTGTTAAATATTGCTTCTGAGTAATTCCTACTTCTTACTGAAAGAAGAAAGGTAGCAATAGGGTTATTTCTTACACTGTTACAATGCTTTACAAATTATCCGAATGGGAACAAGATATGGTTTTTTGATCTTTTAGCTCCTCCGTGGTCTTTCCTTCATCCTTGTCTGTGACCTGGAAGTACCATCAGTGAGAGATGCTCTTGGAGACCGCCATTATCCTTTATTGATGTTGAACAGGAACACGAGTCTGACCCAGTGCACTTAGGGAAATGGAAGTAGTAATTCATCTTAGCCTCATATGAAATTTATGATCCATATTCTTAAGCCACAAATGTAAAAATAACACATACTCCAACCATGCCAGTTCCTGATGTAAAATAACACATATTCCAACTGTGCCACTTCTTACGCTCTCTGGGCCGTTATTGCTGCACTCCTAAGATGTTCTAATTCTTTTATAGTTGCTACCACCTCCAGGGTGGAGGGGAGGGAGCCTGTGGGCTTTGTGTGGAAAACATTGCTGTTCATTCAGAAAGTCTCCATCCCTCATCTCGATGGCCCAAGAGTCACAGGGAGAGTATACCTTCATCATATGAAAGACAACAGAAGACATTTATCAGAGGGTCTGTCTTGAAAGTTTGTTGAAAACCCTATCCAACTTCTAATAACTTCTCTTTTTTTATTCAAGAATCTTTGTTAGTTTCCCCCTCACTTCCCACAATCCCCCACAAGATCCTAGGACAGCAGTTCTCAATATGTGGGTCATGACACCTTGGGGGGGGAGCGGGTGTCAAACAACCCTTTAAAGGGGTCACCTAAGACCATCTGCATATCAGATATTTTTATTACTATTCATGACAGTAGCAAAATTACAGTTATGAAGTAACAAAGAAAATTATTTTATGATTGGGAGAATCACCACAAGATGAGGCATTGTATTAAAGGGTCATGACATTAGGAAGGTTGAGAACCTCTGCCTTCCTTAGCAGAATGTTAGGGAGGGAAGCTTCCACGCCAGATCGTTTATCTTGTTTGTAAGCTTGGTTGGAACTGAGTTTAAGAGCCACGCCTCTGGGCAGGTCTGGGAGGGTGCTTTCTGGAAGACTTAACTGAGGTGAGGAAGACCCTGCCCCAGAGTGGACAGTACCTTGTCTGCAAGAAGCCCACATATAAAGAGACCTAAGGGAGAAGCCATGCTGCTATTGCCTGCCCTCTTTAACCCCTAGCTGGTGTGCACATCTACTCTGCTGCTGCTGCTCCTTTTCTCCTCACTCTGACACTGGAGCTGTGTAGTTGGTCTTCCAATGTGAAATGAACACTAGCAACTCTCTAAGAATCCTTCAGGCTTTTAGCCCCAGATTGGACTGCCAAGGCATCTAGTATGTGGACTGAATAGCCGCGAGAGTCTCTGCCTCTTCAGTATGTGGACAATGATTGTAGAACTAACCCATCCATATTGTATAAGCCAATCTAATAATCCCTTTGTTTCATACACACACACACGCGCGCACACACACACATTTATATTCAGTCTATGGCTCTGGAGAACTCTGACTAATATTCTGTGATTTATAATGACAGAGAGAGAGAAACAAATATCACGTTTTTCTCATTAATTCTAGATTGTACATATAATATTGTATGTATATATATATCATATATATGGCACTGCATATATATATATATATTATATATAGCAACATATATATGTATGTATGTGTATACACACACACACACACACACACACACATATATATATATATATATATATATATATATATATATATGGCATTGTACATTTATGACAGAGATTATCTGGAACAATAGAAGGCATGGTGGTATGATTAAAAATATATGACTATAAAGACATAAATGACTTCATGAAGCTTATCACTGTACAATGGATATGTACCGATTTTAAAATACCTTTTAAAAAAATCACTTGGAGCTGGGAGTAGTGGTACATGTCTTTAATCCCAGCTCTTGGGAAGCAGCAGAGGCAGACAGGTCTCTGTGAGCTTGAGGCTTTCGTGATCTGCCTAGTGAGACCCTCTCTACAACAGAAATACCACTTGGAAATTATTTTCTCTGGAAAGTGCTCTTTGTAGTGGAGACGTTGTTATTTTGCCTTTTAAATCTCTTCACTAAAGGACACCAAGAGGCTCGCAGTTTGGAGGACAACAGTGATGCTTCTGTGCTTAATACTAAACATAAGGTCTCAACCTGTGGGTCACGACCCTTTAGACAATCCTCTATTTCCAAAACCGATTTACATTACTATTCATAACATTAGCAAAAATATAGTTCTGAAGTAGCAGCGAAAATAATTTTATGGTTGGGAATCATCACAACCCGAGGAACTGTATCAAGAGTCGCAGCAGTAGGTTAGAAGAAGTAGCAGAAGGTTAGAATGACTGACATCAAAGGACTCCGACCCTGGGTGCCCTCGCTGAAGAGATAAAGGGGAGCTCTGGAAGTCGGCCATCTCATCGTCACAGGCAGAGCTTTCCTTCTTTCTGTGAAGCCCAGAGCTGAAGCTGTTTGAAGGAGCAGCTCTGGGTTTCATACAAATGAGCAGAGACACCTGTCCAGAAGCGTCTGCAGATCAAAGGCCCCTAGGAGTGAGTTCACAGAGGACCAAAGGAAATGCAGAATGAGTTGTAGTGTATGAACTCAGCCCTGAGCCCCTGAAGAGAATGGGGAACAATACAGGATGGAGAAAAGGCCTGCCTGGAAGTTGGAATGATTCACAGTGCATAAGCCAGGGGCAGGAGTCGGGCTGCTCCGCGCGGGTGGGAGAAGGGGCGGAGCGATGACCCACAGAGGCGTTTCCTTTTGATCAATTTTCTTTGAATACTCACAGTACAACCTTGATCTTTTTTTTTTTTTTCTTTCTGCCAATGTCTTACCCGTTATTAAGAAGGAGTCACTTTGGGAGACTTGCTGAGACATCCCCCTATTAATCTCTGTCCTCTCTGCCATCAAGAATGCCACCAGCCCATCCGCTAAGGAGAAGCTGCCTCTGCACACGCGTGGTGCATCCACCAGGACACACTTCACCTGCAACCTCTTCCAAGCCTTCTTGTTCCTTTTATGTAGACTCAAGCTATGTTAGCGCTGCGTGCTTCAAACCTTAGCTCCGCGTTTGTGGACTGGAGCTTGTCTGTGTCGGGTGTTCCAGCAGGATGGTTCTTAGATGATTTCGGTCTTATATACACTTCATGCTGATGGCATGACTCTTCTAGACTGTTTAACCTTGGGATGTTCATTGAGAGCTCTTCACATTTTCCAGATTTAAATATGTATGCAAATTTCATTGGTCTTTTTGGTGAACTCTTGTGAAATTCATGTCTATGTCTTTTGTTGACTTTTCTTGTTTTAACAATTTTCATTTTCACCGAAAATAGCTTTTTTTTTTTTTGGTACAGCATATTCTGATCCCTGTTGCCTCATTCCCAACTTCTTCTGGATCCCTCCAACTCCCCCGCTCACCTAAATCCACATCCTTCTTTCTCGTTAGAAAACATGCAGACAACAACAGCAAAAGCAGCAACAACAACAAATAGAGTTAGAGAAAACAAACAGTTAAAAAAAAAAAAGAAAAAAAGCCAAAGAAAAGGCACAAGGAACACATTTGATGCAGACACACACACATACACACTCACAGACACACACACACTCACACATACACATATACAAACACACACACAGTCACACACCCATACATATACAGACACACAGACACATGCACATATACACACACAGACACATACACTCACACATACACATATATGGACACACACACTCACACACACAGATACACATACACACACAGAGAAACACACAGACACACACATTCACACACACACACACTCACACACACTGAGACACACACACACTTATACACACAGACACACACACAGACACATAGACAGACACACACAGACACACACAGAGACACACACAGACACACACAGTCACACACACACACAGACACACTCACACACACATAAATTGAAAAAAAAAGGCACAAAATTAGAAAACATAATATCTAAGAGGGGAAAATCCTGCTGGGGTAGTGAGAAAAAGCCGTGATAAAGCATTATCAGACAAAACCCTCCCAAAACACCACTGGGTTCATTCACTGCTGGGCATGGGGCCTGATCTTAAGTGTGGTTTGTATACGCAGTGAGACTCCCCTGGAGAAATAACATTTTTCCTTATAAGTGGTTGTCAGTTGGAAATAGCTTCTCGGTTAGGGTAGGAGCTTGTAACTCCATCCCCTCTCAGGACTGGGCCCAACCGGCTTGAACCTGTGCAGGCCCTGTGCATGCTGTCACAGTCTATCTGGGTTCAGACCCTCGTCAGTCCTGTTTTCTCTTGAAGGCTAGCTTCCTTGTTGTCTTCCGTTGCCAGTGGCTCTTACAATCTTTCTGCCTCCTCTTTCACAGCCATGTGAACCCTGAGGGAAGAGATTTGGAGAAGACATCCATTTAGGGCTGAGTGTTCCACCGGGCAGTGGTGGTGCACACCTTTAATCCCAGCACTTGGGAGGCGGAGGCAGGCGGATTTCTGAGTTCGAGGCCAGCCTGGTCTACAGAGTGAGTTCCAGGACAGACAGAGCTACACGGAGAAACCCTGTCTCGAAAAACCTAGAAAAAAAAGGGGGGGCTGAGTGTTCCAAGGACTCTCATTTTCTGCTCACTGTCCAGCTAAGGGTTTCTGAATTTATTCCCATCGACTGCAGGAGGAATCTTGTCCAACGATGGCTGGTCAAGACGCTGACCTATAAGTTTAGCAGAATATTATTGCTGGGTTCTGGTGGAGGTATATTCTCTTCAGTGTTGGTGATTGTGTTTGTGCTGGTGTCTAGGCATCTGGGTCTGGGATGATTGTGATTCTCGGTGTTGTTGTCTGGTCTTGTCTTTGTTGGATGGAATTCTGTCCCTTGGTTTCCGTTGTCCTCTGTAGATCTTAGGAGTGTATGGTTGGTGAACAGGAGTTCCTGGTGAGTAATGCTTCTGAGTCACTGCCAGGTGTGGCCACCGGGGGTCCCAGGTAGAACATGTTTCCAGGTATTAGGGATGTCTTAGTCAGTGTTCTGTTGCTATGAAGAGACACCATAAACATGACAACTCTTATAAAGGAAAATATTTAACTGTGGCTTACTAACCCACAAGGCTCACAGCACATAAACACTGCATACACTTTCTTACAGAACATTGTAGCAATCTAATGAGATAAACCACGGGAAGCACATAGTTCAGAGTCTGGTTATTGGCTTGTTTCTTTGTTTGTTTGTTGTTCTTGTTCCTAATTTTTTATATTTATTTATTTATTCTCCGTGTGTGTGTGTCTGTGTGTGTATGCCTGTATGTGTCTGTGTGTGTGTGTGCCTGTGTGTGTATGTCTGTGTGTGTCTGTGTGTTTGTTGTGTGTGTGTGTGAATGTCTTTGTGTGTCTGTGTGTTTGTCATGTGTGTGTGTGTATGTGTCTGTGTGTGTCTGTCTGTTTGTCGTGTGTGTGTGTGTGTGTGTGTGTGTGTATGTGTGTCTGTGTGTCCGGTGTGCTGGAAGTACAGATCTGATCCACCACCACTCTCAAGCTGGCTCTGTTAAGCAACAGGCGTGGAAAGTGCCGTAATAGATGCATAAGCAACTGTCGGGCACTTAGAACGCTAGAGCTAGGATTCTTAGCTAATTCCAGAAGTGACACAGCAAATCTTGGGACTTACAGATAAGAATATTGTGAAAATCACACAGGGTGGTGGTTTACTGACCAGACAAACAACATCTTGATCTTATTGACTTAATCAACCTCTTGCCTCATTTCTTTACTTTCTGTGAGAGTTTATTGAGTGCTTACTATGTGCTGGGGCTATTTTAGGAGCTGGTAAAAGTGATTAACATGGCAATCAAGTTTATCTGTATGAAATGCAAATATATCGGCGACAATGGAATGTTTAGTAAGTGCCATGAGGAGCCATAATTCAGAAGGAAAGACTGAGGGGACCATGATTCATTGAGAAAGCTTTGTTGAGATGCTTTATTCAGGTAATATTTGATTAGATTCCAAAAAAAAGTATTGGGGGGAACCTTGAGGCTATGTAGAGACAGAGGCTTGTGGGGACAAGAGTTTCAAGTGTCCTAAAGAAATGGTATGCTAAGATTCTTCAAGGATTAGCAAGGAAGCTTGTTTAGCTAGAGTAGGATAATCCTGACCAAGAATGAGCTCTCTCAGGTCTGTGCAGCTCGGTCCCGGAAGTCCTCACAGCCTCGGTAAAGTGGAGCCCTGGTGAGGCGCAGTTGTATGCATCGTCTCTCAGCAACTTCTCTGAGGTTCAAAGAAGCTTTATTAGTTATGTAATCCAGAGCATTTTATCGCACACGTCTCTTTGTGCTTCCGTCTCCTCGAACTAAAGACATCAAACCAATGGAGGAGTTAGAGAGAAGACTGAAGGAGCTGAAGGGATTTGTGGGTCCCCATGGGAAGAGCAACAATACCAACCAACCAGAGCTCCCAGGGTCTAAACCACCAGCCTGGGAGCACATAGGGAGGGACCCATGGCTCCAGCTGTATATGTAGGGGAGGATGGCCCTGTCGGGCATAGGTGGGAGAGGAAGTCCTTGGTCCCATGAAGGCTGGATGCCCCAGTGTGGGGGAATTCAAGGGCGGGGAGGTGGGAGTGAGTGGGTGTGTGAGTGGAAGCACATCCTCATAGAAGCAGGAGGAGGGGAGATGGGATAGGGTGTTTCTGAGGGTGGGAATGGGGAAAGGGGATAACATCTGAAATGTAAATAAAATATCCAATAAAAAAATATATATATTTAAAAAAAAACAGGTTTGGACATGGTCTTAGCAGTTTCTTGGCTTCTAGATAGAGTCTAAATTAAATTGTTCCTTACTTGAACTTGTAATTTATGGGACGTATTAAGCCTTTACTTACATTAGAACCCAAAGTGGCTTCTGTATTAACTACACGGGGGGGGGGGGGGATTCAGACTACTTAGCATATGATAATTAATAAGAGAGTGACACTAGCTCATCAGAGATAGAAGTCCAGTTAATTAACAAATGACTTTTTTCTTTTTTATGTTAGCAGTGCGTTTCCGGGAAGACTTTGAGAGTCAGCCCGGATCTCGCCAGATATCAAAATGACCTTTCCCCCAAACAGATCCAGACACAAGTGAAATGACTGAGACAAATCTGGGCCAAAGGGTGCGGCTTGTCAGAGATGACAGGGCCTGATGGAACGCCACCAGTGCGGGTGTGCTAACACGCAGGCAATTAGATCTAAGGTCTAGACACTTCTGGAAGATACACAGACGAGAGAGAGCATCAGGCCAAGATTCTAACTGAGAAAACAAGATGAGGAAAGCACTTTGGGGGCTGTGCCTTGGTGTTGAGGGTGACCTCTGCTACAGAGAGCCTGCTGGGGTCTCCAGGTTCCTATATTGTCTATATTGTCGCCATCTTTAATTTGCTTCCCAAGATGAAGAGATTTACCTCCTCCAAGGCAGAAGGTGTAGAGGTCTGAGCAAGCATCTTTGCAGTTGAATCTGCTGGTTATGGTTCTTACAGTGTTAGGGATGAAAGCCAGGGCTTTCTTTGCACATGCTAAGCAAGAGTTCTACCCAGAAGCTCTGTCCCTGGTCCCTTGAGCACTGTTCTCTGAGCACTACATTCTATGAGAGAGGATGTTCCCAATTAGAAGATGGGTTGTTTTCCTGTACTCCGTCTCCTTACAGTACTTCATACTGGGTTCAGAGTTCCACCCTCCTGCATGGTTTGCTTTTCTGTCGAGAGCAAGATGATTCCCTCAGGCAGGTTTCTGGAGAGCCCACTCTTGTGGAAGGCCCTACATGATTTATAGTTTGTGGGGAGGCGTTCTGCTGAGGCTGACTCTGGGTACTTTTCATCTCCCCCACTCCCCAAAGTCAGATTAGATGAGGATGGATGTGAAACCCGTTGCATAGTAGGGCTGGATAATGAATAGGGCAAAAGTCAAGAGATGCTGTTGGCAAGGAGACAGCCTCAGTTTCTTCCTTCCACATCTCCTATGGCTGGGCTGTAGGCTTCTGGATGCCAAGACAGAGCTAGGGGGAAAGACCTATGTGATGGTTTGCATATGCTTGGTCCAGGGAGTGGCACTATTAGGAGACGTGGCCTTGTTGGAGTGAGTGTGTCACTGGGGGTGTGGCTTAAGACCCTCACCTTAGCTGCCTGGGAGTGGATATTGTGCTAGCAGCCTTCAGATGAAGATGTAGAACTCTCAGCTCCTCCTGCGCCATGCCTGCCTGGACATTGCCATGTTCCTGCCTTGATGATAATGGACTGAACCTCTGAGCCTGTAAGCCAGCCCCGACTAAATGTTGTCCTTGTAAGAGTTGCCTTGGTCATGGTGTCTGTTCACAGCAGTAAAACCCTAATACAACCTATGAACCAAATCTAGTCTGGACAAAATACATTCAAGTCTATGTGGTCCACTGCCGGTTGTATCAAAACCTATCCAAAGAGAACATGCTTCTTCTCCCCAAATGGTTTTCTGTACATGTTTTGCTTCAGAACAGAACTTGGGTGTTTGGAGTGACTTAGCTATCAGTCTGTCCATCCCTCTGTATTCCTGACAGACAAAATAGATTCAGTAGACTAAGAAAGCATATTCACCAGGGTATTGCCTTCCCATAAGCTGAATGCTTGTTCAAAGCTAGTAGAAGCTACTTTAGGAGGTGGGTCACGGATGGAAGAAATAAGTCACTAAAGATGAATCCTGGGTTTGTAGCTTACCCCAGACCCTTTCTGCTGCTGTCTGCGTCCTGCCATGCGATGAGCACCCTCCTCTGCTGAGCATTCTGCTGCCATTTTAGTCCCCTTCACAACAGGCTTGGCATCAATGGGCCACAGAGGACTGAAACCCTGGAAACCTGAGACCAAATAAGCCTCTCCTACTTCATGTATTTATGTTGGGTCTTTGCACACATAGTGACGAGAAAGGTCATCAACCGAAGTGAAAGTCAGAACCTGGAAGGCAGAGGGAGAAGAAAGCTTTGTAGAGCGTGACATTAGTAGAGACAGATTCCTTCCGAGTGTGTAGGTCTCCGAAGAGACCTAAGAGCTCTGAGGCCCTGGGCAAGCTCACCAGCCAGCTCTGCCGAGTGCATCTGGAGTCTCTTGATGCCACTTCTCTGGTGCCTCAGCCAAGGAAGTGAAGCCAGGAGGATGAGGTCACTGTCATCTTACTAATGTCCCACGTGCAACAAAAGTGGGGGGCAGGAAGAACTCTCCCTGAAGAGAACACTCTGTCTTAGTACTTATTCAAACAAGGACAGGCACATTTCAAAACATGTGACTTCTCATCAGGAGGCAGGTACAGGGCCATAATCCATTCCCAGAAATTACAAAATTTCCCAAGGCACCAAAAGCAGTAGCCTCTTGTTAGGGTGAGGACAGAGCTGTCATGGCAAACACATGACCCCCCACTGTCCCAGACTCAGTGTTGCTGCCCATTGCCATCATGCCCATCATGTGCATGCTGGGTGCCCACTGTGTGCCCACTGTGTGCATGTTTATGATTTTAAAATTTGGAGTCAAAGCCATCCTAAAATGCGTTAATGCTGAACCTGCACGGGACGGTGAAGAGGGAGTCTCTGTTGCAATCAGCCATGTACTGAGTGATGCTATCATAGATCATGGGTCATGGATTGTGACATCCGTCATAATGAAGAGTAGAACATCAGAGTCATAATGGGATATGTGACATCAATAACCAAGTGGTGGGCCACAGGAGATGTTCAGAGAAATGAGGATCAAGAACTTATGGAAAACAGGAAGACATTGTCAAGAGCAAGCAAGGTACATCCTACGTGTTAATTAAACGCTTTGCACAACAAGGAAGTGTGCAAATGCCACCAATCGCTGGTCAGAAGCAACTTATAAAATACAGGAAAGCCCAGTGAGACCAGTGTGACCACTGAGAAAGTTTGTGTGTCGTAGTTAAGGGTTCTATTGTTGTAATGACACATCATGACCAAAAAGCAAGCTGAGGAGAAAAGGATTCATTCAGCTTACACTTCCATATTGCTGTTCAACATTGAAGGAAGTCAGGACAGGAACTCTAAACAGGGCAGGAACTTGGAGGCAGGAGCTGATGTAGAGGCCATGGCGGGGGTGGGGGGGGTGGGGGGTGGGGGGGGGGATATGCTGTTTACTGACTTGCTAGCCGGCTTTCTTGTAGAAGCCAGGACCTCCAGCCCAGGGATGGCCCCGCCCACCATAGGCTGGGAGCCACTCTCATTGGTCACCAATTGGGGAAATGCCTTACAGCTGGATCTCACAGAGGCCTCTTCTCAGTTGAGATCCCCTCCTTTCAGATGGTCAAGTTTCTGTGTCAGGTAAACGTAACACCAGCCAGCACAACATGCTAGGTTGGGCTTTTTTCATAAAGACAAAATCAATAGGATATTTTTTGATGTGTATATAACCATTATATAGTGTGTCGACAAGCTAGTCAGTCTCCTGTACTTAAAGTCAACTGCTTGTAGAATGCCAATCACACTTACAAGATAACGTCACAACGCCAGAGAGAGTTTGACCAAGCAAGTAGCCACTACATAACAAATCATAGAACATTTAACCTATCCCAGCTACCCACTGAATTCAGTCACCCTGAAGGACATCCTGTAATCAAACCATCCCTGCTAATGGTGAAGCACCTCAGATTTTGATACGTTTGTTAGATGTTGTCTTCGGTAGACATCAGTTGTGCAACTATTTATCATGTCAACGGCAAAGCTCCCTCTTGATAGTTCCGGTATAGATCTCTGTGCACTCCCTCACGGAGGCATGAACTGTGAATAGAATGGGCCAAGCACTCCTGAAATTAGGTTACAGCCTGTGGTGCAGATCCCTCTAGGAAAGAAAGATCATTTCTGGTCACCTGATCTTGTCATGTGAGCACATGAGAAGGAGGTTATCTGTCTGGAAGGGAGACTTGACATGATAGGTGTATTCTCCATTATTGGCTTTGAGGATAACGGACTGTTTGTCAGGGGCCTAAGTATCTCTTCTCCTGGTGCATAACGGGCTGTCCATCTGTGACTGACATAACAGACAACTCCTACTCTACAAGGAAATTTGTACAATGTATTTGAATGTATAACAGTTGAGCAGAAAGATCCTTTAACTTTGTTTCAATCTTAGTCCGTAAAATAAAACACACTAGGGTATTTTAAAATCTACATTTAACTACTTTGTTTTTGGCAACCTATTATAAATAAGAATAGCATTTATTGTCTTCCCCCCCCCACCCCCGCACTTAGGTTAAACATAATTTCACTGCAGAAGTATTAACACGTTTGACTTGTGAGTTTGTTGGCTCGGGATGCCATAGCAAAATGCCACAGACCAGGTGGTAAAAATAACAAGCATGTGTTCCTTGTAGTTCTGAAGTGCCAGATCAGAGTGGCCATTGACTGCTTCTGGAGAAGATTCTTCCAGGCTTATAGATGGCTACTTTCTCTCTGCATCTTCACAGACAAGGGGGAGACAGGTATGGAGGACCAGGAAATAGTGCCATCCCTGGATTAGCGGTCTTGGGTTGTATAAGGAAGCTAGCTGAGCAGAAGCAGAAAGGAAACCACTCAGCAATACACTTTCACGATCCTAGCTGGTTCAGTTCTAGCTGGAGCTCCTGCCCACTTCCCTCTGTGATGAACTGGGACATAGCAGTGTAAGTCAAATAAACCATTCCCTCCCCAGGCTGCTTTTGGCTGGCATTTCTCACAGCAACAAACCCCCAAATCGAACAGCAACTTGAGGACGGAAGGGTGTGCTTTATCTCAAAGTCTGGAGGTCCAGTACATCATGGTGGGAAGTTATGGGGACACGAGCTGGCTGCTGGTCGCATTGCATCAACAGTCAGATGACTGCTGGTGTTCCATTCACTTCCTCCTTTTATGCTGCTTGGGATCCCATGGTCCAGTACCACCGACATTTTGGATGGATCTTCCTACATCCCTTACTATATACCCAGAGATTTATCTCCTCGGTGACTCCAAATTCTGTCCAACTAACAATGGAGATTAATCCTCACAACCAGTTTTCTCACAAACAGAAGATATCTACCGAGACACCCAGATGGTCTGAACCAGCAGAGAGAATTAATTGCCTTTTGCTTCAGTTTGTACAAGAAGGTAACCGGAAGCAGCCCAATGTTGTCCGTTCCTTGTTTTACACTGGACTGTCTTTGTTCTGGCTCAAGCAGCTCACAAAACCTAACCATCCTACAGTGGCCTAAGAAGCACCACTTGTTCTGCTCGGTGGACGGGATGCTACACAACACACAGTCACCAACTGCAGTCAACCAACACTTTCCACTCAGCTCATTATGACTTTAGGCTACACCATCTACCCCAACTCCTGTGCCCACACCCAACCCTTCCCCATGCCCTTTTGTTGTTTTTCTACAGATGCTACATAAGCCCCCAGAGTTCTGTGATCCTGTGATTGCAACTATGTGGCCTCCACTTGGGAGACAGAAAATGTGCTCTCCTCTCTGGTACCATACATTCTTTTTCTCTTCTTTATGTCTGTTTCTTTTGTTTGTTTGTTTGTTTGTTTTGTTTTGTTTTGTTTTGTTTTTTGAGAAGGAATTTCTCTATGTAGCCCTGGCTGTCCTGGAACTCCATTTGTTAGTCCAGGCTAGTCTCAAATCCAGAGATCTCCCTGCCTCTGCCTCGAGCATGCTGGGATTAAAGGCGTGAGTTTCTTGAACACTGCTAAAACACCTGATTTGTGTCAAAAGTTATCTGCTGTGAGCACTCCGGAAATGGTAACCTCACAAGGTCCAGAAAATCCAGTGTCACCTCACCTCCCCTTCCTCCTTTTCTGATTTACTGAGATAGCCTACATACAAAATAATGGGCTTCACCACACCATTTTCATACATGTATGTCATTATAACCATGGTCATTTTCAGCCCGGCCTCACTTTCTCAGCCTCCCCAACCCCCTGGATCCCTTTCTTCTGCCTGTACATCACATGAACTCTCCCTCCCTCCCTCCCTCCCTCCCTCCCTCC
>NW_021621071.1:1497257-1517506 GCF_004785775.1 Grammomys surdaster
TCTCTGGTTGCCCACCTTCCTACCTGGTTGCCCACCTCCCTCTCTGGTTGCCCACCTTCCTACCTGGTTGCCCACCTCCCTCTCTGGTTGCCCACCTCCCTCTCTGGTTGCCCACCTCCCTCTCTGGTTGCCCACCTCCCTCTCTGGTTGCCCACCTTCCTACCTGGTTGCCCACCTTCCTACCTGGTTGCCCACCTACCTCCCTGGTTGCCCACCTTCCTACCTGGTTGCCCACCTCCCTCTCTGGTTGCCCACCTCCCACTCTGGTTGCCCACCTCCCCAGCTCACAGACGCCTTCTGTTTTCATGTTTACACTTCCATCTAAATTCGTCACAGATGATAAAAGGTGTTCTTCCTCCTTCTGCCTTTGGCTTCTTTAACATCGTCACTTGATTCCACCCATTTTCCTGTAAACAATATGATTCATTCTTCTTGTGACTGAATAAGATTCTATTGAAAATGTATACATATAATATATAAGTTATATAGATATTGCATCATCTTCGCCTCTCCATCTGTTGATAAATACTCAGGGTTGGTTTTGTATCTTGGCTGCTATGCGTAGCACAGCAATAATCATGGATGTGGGGTAGCCTCTGACTCAGATTCCTCTGCCCTAGGCACATACCCAGGAGAGGTGGAGCTAGACCATAAGGTAGTTGTACTTTTAGGTTTTTAGGTTTTGTTTTTTTTTCCCTGAACCTTCACACTGAGTTCCATAGTGGAAGAACTGGGATAATAGATCCCCCACCCCAGCCGTAAATTAGGGCTCCTCTTTCACATGTCCTGACCAGTATCCGTGGTCCTCTGTTTACTTAGTGGTACAGGAAATTAGGGTTCCTCTTTCCCAGTGTCCTCACCCACATTTGCTGTCTTTGTTTACTTGATGATAACCATTCTGACTACACGGTATAAGGCTCTCAGTGCAGCTCATGCTCTTCATGTTTAGCTTCTTGTGTTCCTGGGGATGAGTCCAGTGCCTCCTGCAAGTCACACAAGCATTCTACTTCTGAGCCACGTTGCCAGCCGGACTTGAACTCGAGACCTTCCTGCCTCAGCCTTCGAGGCTTGAATCTCAGGCTTGTACCACCATGTCTAGTTCCAGTGTAGTCTTCATTGTGTTTCGATGACAGCTGAAGATGAATCCCTTGAGAGCAGTTCTTCTTAGGGCGGGAATAAAGAATTGTCATCTATTATACGCCTAGAACCCTGGGTGTCTCTCTTATTTCTTCTTTTTGTACAGATGTGTACAGTAACAGTGCAGACGACAGGCAGCTACAACTGCCCTCCGTCCTGTGTTACAGATGCTGTCAGAGGAACAACAGAGAACTCCCTGAGGCCCTTGTGGTCACTGCCTTACTATAGTGTATCCGTATCTACCCTAGCCTCAATGATTGGCTGTAACACTACAACTTTCCTGCTTATGTCTTTCATGCTCAGTTATGACAAGGACATGGAACTTCTCACTAGAGTCATTAAAGGGGACAGCACAACACAATACAATTAAAACTTAGTTATATTGGCTTTTTAATCATATTTTTGTTGTTGTTGATTTTGAGTTTTTGAGGTAGGGAGTCTTGCCATGTCCAGGGTGGCCATCTTCACGATCCTCCTGCCTCATCCTCCTGAGTTCTGAGATTATTGGAATAAATTGCTGTGCCCCATGTCTGCTTTCCACTTGAGAGAGCTAGACCCTTTGTGCTCTGAGCTAGACTAGAGGGAAGCTTAGCCTGGTGTGGGTGAGTGCTGTACACAATCTCAGTGCTCTGGGCAACAAACACACCAAGAATGGCTTCAGAGAACTGTTTCATTTGGTGGGTGGTGGGGGCGTGGTTTTCATGCCCTGGGGAGGTACCCAGGGTCTCTGGGGAAAGATTTGTGTGGTTGTACCATTGACCAGGACAGGGGTGTTTGAAGATGCTTCATCTACATATTCAGGGGCTGCAGGTTGGGAGTGGGGTGATCTTATAAGGTCAAACAAGGAGTGAAACCTGATCAGTGTCAGGGTAACAAATTCTTACTAGGGTTGATGATGGGGGAACTGGCTTCATGGTGCCAGGTTGGGACAGAAGGGGTAGCCAACTCCTGCCTCCTGTCCTCATGTTTGCGGTATGTTTGAGGTATCTGTGGTTAAAACTCCCCGGACCCTTCCTCTGTAACCCTGGCCACTACGGTCCCACACGTCAACGTGCCCAGTTACTTTTCAGTTGTTTTAATGTGACAACTAAAAAATTGCTAAGGGCAGAGCATGGTGGTCCACGCCTTTAACCTCAGCACTCAGACGGTAGAAGCAGGCAGACCTCTATAATAATGACTATTGCGTTATATGTAGATTATACTACATTTCTTCTGGACAGAGTGTCCTTAGAGAACCCTAGCTACTTTTTAGATGAAACATATAAATATGATTTTATAGATTTTAGATTGAGGGAGCATCACCAACAAGCTACATCCTTCTCCGAGGTCTGAATTTCTCTCTTTGGAAGCATCTATTTCTTTTCTTTCCGAGACAGGGTTTCTCTGTGTAGCCCTGGCTGTCCTGGAACTCACTCGGTAGACCAGGCTGGCCTCCAACTCAGAAATCCGCCTGCCTCTGCCTCCCAAGTGCTGGGATTAAAGTGGGAAGCATCTTTTTCTACTGAAGAAAACAAACAAAATAATAATAATAATAATAATAATAATAATAAAAAAAAAACTCCGGTATTTTGAGATGAGAATAAAGGAAGGGCCAAGAAAGAAGGCGGTCCCTGCAGTGTCTGTGCCAAATGGTGGGAAGTGAGTGAACAACTGGTTCTTACACACTGACGTGTAACAGGGAAGAAAACAAGTCACATGTAGCAGCTGCCTCTGTCTTCTGGGTAGGTCGGGGTGCTGAGTGGTTTTCAGCTGGGGTGCGTAAGGTTCTGAGCATGACGCCTCAGACAAAATAGATAAACACAAATACTTTAGTTTGAATTTATGTGTGTGTGTGTGTATATACATATACGTATATGTATGTATGTGTGGGTATAAGTATATACCGTGTGTGTGTGTGTGTGTGTGTGTGTGTGTGTGTGTGTATTGGGGAGATGCCCACATACACCAGAAGAGGGCACTAGATTGCCTGGAGCTAGAGGCACGAGTATCTGTTAATAACCTGAGGTGTGTTCTGGGAAACAAACAAAGGGTTTCCAGAAGAGTAGCAAGCCCTCTGAAATTCCTAGCCATGTCTCCTGCCCCGAAACAGATCTTCAGAAATAGAGAGGAAGCATATACATATAGTTGGCTGCAGAGTCAGCTGTCCACATCAGCAGGAACTGGGAATCTCAGCCCAGTGAGGTCCAGAAAAGAGCAGTGAGAAATGAATCATGGGAGAATTCTCTGCATCCACAGGAAACAAAAGGACAGAGTTTACTCAGGACACTCAACTCTGAGGAGGCTGGAGCTGGCCAGGGTAGCAGGCCACAGACAGCCACAGCAGTGTTCTCTCCTCAGAAGCAGAGCAGCAGCACTGGTTATTTTCCCTGGAAAATGCCTCTGAAACTTTCTCTCAAGCTGTTCACATGTTGTGTTGCCACCAAAGAACAGCTGGGGTATTCAGTAAAGACACGGAGACTCTCTTTGTCCTCCTATGTACAGGGAGCAAATGAACATAGCTAGACATCTGTGGGGTGTGGTGATTCATTCAGGACTCAGATGGCTCAGGTTTGAACCCATGAGTTCAAGGGCAGTCCAAGCTACAGGGTGAGACTTTGTCAGGTAAAAAGAAACAAATAATAATAATAAAAGGAAACATAAATTGAAATGAGCCAGGTGTCGTGACATCTTTAATCCCACCACTTGAGAGACAGAGGGAGGCTGATCTCTGAGTTTGAGGCCAGCCTGGTTAAAAAAGTGAGTTCCAGGAGAGCCAGTGCTACACAGAGAAACCGTCTCAAAAGAAAAAAAAAAGAAAGAAAGGAAGGAAGGAAGGAAGGAAGGAAGGAAGGAAGGAAGGAAGGAAGAAAGAAAACAAAACAACAAAATTGACACATGCCATTGATTACTGCAGAGTTAATTTTCGGAGGGGTGTACCAGTGACATTTCCCGGGACCTGATATTGCTCTTGACATAAGGACTTTTCCATAGGCAGTCTGTAGATTCTGAGTTCACACGTGTGGAACATCTTGGAACGTTTCAGGAAATGAAAAAGTTTTAAGTATTTTTCTCAAAAAAAGAAAAAATTTGGGTAGAATCTTTTCACACTTTGATCGAAACTAAAAGTCCCCAAGATAGGTCTCCAGTGATGATGGTAATGAGCTACTCGAAGTTTCTAGGGGTGCCGTTGGGAAAGTGGATGTGCTATCTATCACAGGATGGCGACTGCTGTGAGTGTCAGAAGCACGGACCAGGAGTCCAGAGGCTTCAAGGGAAGTGACGTAACAAGTTATCAGCCAAGCCGTATTGCAGACATTAATAAACAGGTTGATAAACAGTCTTGAGTTTATGGACAGAGCAGACTAATCCAGACCCTTCTATCTCCACAGAATAGATCTGGCAGCCAGCTCACATGGGGAAAGATCTGTAAGTAACCTCGGAATTTCTAGGTAGATCCAGGAAGTTCGTATAGCAGGCAGGGGAAAACAGGAAAAAAAAACAAAACAAAAAAACAAAACAATGCTTTTAGTTTGATTTTATTTTCAGGTACATGATGTGTACTGTGTGTATGTTGGATGTATGAATTTGCAGGTACCCGAGGAAGCTGGAAGTGGGAGGCAGATTCCTTGCAGCTTGAGCTGTAGGCAGATCTGAGCTCCCTGACCTCTGAACTCCAGGACACCCTTTCCCCAGCCCCTCATCTAGTTGTTTGTGGAGAGTGAAAGGACAGATGTAAGGTTGTAAGGGCTTGCGGTGAGGGTGGGTGGGTGGGTGACTGGATTGTGGCTTGTTTCCCTGCCCTGCCCTATACATATGTGCTGGTATGGGACACTAAGACCAAGCGTCTGGGAGTGATGGCCACCAGGGCTGCTCCTGGGTCATTGGCAGTGTCTAATCAGAAAGGAAGCAGGTGCAGCTGGAGCTAACATCTAGTCCACAGCCCTTGGGAATGTTCTAACCTCCCTGGGCAGAGTAGAGGCTGAGTTGACACCAATTATTCACAGGGCAGTGTGAGGTTGGTCCATCCTTTGGCACAGGAGTGAGGAATTAACTTGGCACTTGAGGCTCCGGGGCATATTGAGGGAGAGGAGAGAGAAGGAGTGTTTGGAAGGTGTTATTTTAACACCTAGCATCAAGAAAGGCAAGCCTGAAGCAAAGAGTGTGTCATCTTCTCTTTTCAGTTTAGTGTTTTGTAATTATTGCTATTTTATGTCAGACTGGCAATTCTCAAACTCCACAGAGGCATTAAACTAAAAGTCCGCAGCTTTCCGATCCTGTCCAGTCCCACTGCCTTGTCAATCAGCATTTAGTTTATCGGCTTCTGTTGGGGTTACTGGCTGTGCTTGCTATGTGTCTGGGGTCTCCCATGCATAGCTAATATATGCATTCGTGTATCCATAGATAACGTTTTAGATACTCTAAACAAAACCAAGGTTCTTTGATATGCTTAGTACTTTATCCTGTGCATCTTCCCAAGTGAGTGTCCGTCCCGCACTCTTCCTAACAGTTACACACATTCTGCCAGTCACACCTCATTCCCCATTCAATCACTTCTCTGTCTGCAAACAAGCTTTTGTAAATCTCCAAGTTATTTTCAAGGAAAGATCATGCTTCCTAATATGGGGATCAGTCAATAATTCACAATGCCATCACATATAGAAGACCAACATTAAATTAATAGACGAGATTCCAGACAACATTTCATTTGGGTCAAAAAAAACAACCTCGAGAGGAAAAAAATATGTAGACTGGCGATATCTGTTACATAAAACATAAGAACTGTAAAGTGAAGGCTCTCTATTGATTGCGGAAACACACAGGCATAATAAAAAGCTTACCAAAAATAATGCCTTGAAAAGATATCTCTGTAGGTCCATTTATAAAAGCTGCCGCGTCTCTGTAACACAGATGCACAAGTCAGCCAGTCAGTCAGGTAGAAGACCAGCCATGGTCTGTTTCCTTTCAAATTATATAGATGGGAGTGTGTACTATTCTGTTAAGTTAAATCCTATTTGAAAAAGAACAGATTGGGCTGGAGAGATGGCTCAGTGGTTAAGAGCACTGACTGCTCTTCCAGAGGTCCTGAGTTCAAATAATCCCAGCAACCACATGATGGCTCACAACCATCCGTAATGAGATTTGATGCCCTCTTCTGGTGTGTCTGAAGACAACTACAGTGTACTCATTAGTAAAATAAATAAATCTTAAAAAAAAAAAAGAAAAGAAAAAGAACAGATTGAAGAAAACAGTAATTTAAATTATACCCATCAGGTATAGCACTAAACTGGACATAGGCTCCTGGGGGCAATTTGAGAGTGACACAGTCACACTTCACTGCAAGTGTTTCCTGTTACACATATATATTTTTATATCAGGCTGACTGAGGATTGATTTCGCTTTATGTGTATAAGTCTTGTTCATAATTCAATCTCAACGTTCGAAATCATAAATATGACAAAAAGGTCCTGGGCTGGGAAAACTTTTCGCTTTATATAAAAAGCTTGGGTAGTTTACCTGTACAAGATAGCCAGGCTGGGCAGTGGTGGTGCATACCTTTAATCCCAGCACTTGGGAGGCAGGGGCAGGCAGATTTCTGAGTTCGAGGCCACCCTGGTCTACAGATTGAGCTCCAGGACAGCCAGGGCTACACAGAGAAACAATGAACTTACCAGGACTAGGCTCATCTGTGACCTTGAAGTTTAAATTTAATGAAATCTGCATTTCACGAGCTATCGGGGTGGAAATGTGGATCAAGGGATAATGGTGTAGATCATGATCCTTCCTGCCTCCATGTCTGGCCACGCCCCTGTGAGATATCCCTCCAGCCATGTACCGGGCATGCTCCGGGAGTCCCAGGTCTGGGGCTGTGGAGACAGCATTGGACTTAGTTTGTGGCTGTGGTACCTGGCCTGGTTTGGTGTCTCCTGCAGCTCCAAGAAGTTCATTTGCCTGGTGTTACTCTACAGAGTGACTGATCTCGGAGTTTTGTGTGTCTTTACCGAGGTCTTTGGTATGGACTAGCAGACGAAGTGGAACAGAGACCTCCCTCCTCTCTTTCCTTAAAGTGGAGCTGAGAGTCATGTAAAGACCGAAAATCCTCTTATTCCAAGGACTGCTGCTGTGACGAAACAACATGACGTCGTCGTGGCGGGGAGCCATGGCAACAAGAAGCAGACATGGCAGCTGGACCTGCAAACTCAGAACTCACATCTTGAGCTGAAGGCACAAAGCAGAGACAGCGCTGGAAATGGCACTGGTCTTTAAATCTCCAAGTGACACATTGTCTCCAGTAAGGCCACCTACTAAACCTCTCCAAATGACCACCACCAATTGGGGACCAAGTATACAAATACATGAACCTAGGGAGGACATTCTCATCCAAAGTATGGCAGGACTAGCCTGGAACTCACTATGTAGACCCTAGAATGGCCTTGAACTCAGAGAGACACCTGCTTCTGCCTGTACTGGGATTAATGCTGTGTGCTCCCACACTCTGCCAAATCACATTTAAAATTACAAAAATTAAAAAAAGATTCCTTTAGGCCACACAATTGTACCATACAGTACATTTGGCCCAAAGTCTGTCTGTAATCCCCACACCTAACAACGATTAAGGTAACTTCAAATCCCAAGGATTCTGCCCCATTACCTTGTGTTATGGGTATAATCCAACACATAAAGTATGAATCCTAATCATTACCTACAGTGCCCTGGGCTTACCGCCTTGATTATTGTAATCCTTGAACAGGATCAGCTTAGCCTCAGATGCCAGATTATGACAGAAAGGAGCAAAGGAAAACAGTCGGCACAGACTGACTCCCTGTTCAAGGATTTCAATGTCCTGCTAGGACATCTAGCTGCAGCCGAGGTGGCATGTTATGGCAGCAAAGACATTCTACAGCCAGCCACACAGTCAGCAGCTCCTTTGTTTGGCATCTGCGGAGGCTGCTCAATGGCTTTTCTTCACGTGACATCAAGAGCTTCATGAGAGAGCTCAGCCTGGAGACCAGCGACAGGCTTTCCAGGCTCCCAATCTTAGCCCTGTGTCAAATCCCTAGATGTCCTAGCAGGAGCCTGCTGGCCTCAGAACCGCCCTGTTCAGTCGATGTCTGTGATAGCACGGAGGTAGCATTAGAGTCTCGGGTCCATGTAAATAACCAGTGAAGGTCTAGCGTCAACCGTACGAGAACTGGGGAGTTTTAGCAAGGGAAAGGCAGTGTCCAGGAGCCAGGTGTCACCAACTGAGAAAGCCAAGGGTTTGACTCCAGTCCCCAGTCCCTGCTCAGTGTATCTTTAGTAACCTGATATCAACTGTGGTGGAAGTATGTCTACCTATCACGGATACTCCCAGAACTACCAAGCAAGCAAGCAAGCAAGCAAGCAAGCAAGCAAGCAAGCAAGCAAACAAACCAGCTTTGTTGAGGGGAAGGAAAGAAGCCAGTCAATATTATACCATGTGCTTGGAAAGGTTAAGCAAACAATACTCTTTCACCAGTGAATAGACAAGCCACACGCCCACACACACACACACACACACACACACACACATTGCTATAAATACTCTGTCATGTTTCCATTTGAGAGACTGAATCCCTTTGAAGTAATAACACAAATACAGTGGTTATGATATTAATAATTGACACAAAAGTTAAAAGCAGTGTCTTGCCTGAACTTGGGGATAGTGTGTTGAGACAATGATTAGATTAGGGATTATAAATATTGAGAAAGTTTTTAATCATGTGACAAGCAATGACTGTTAATATGTAAGATGGTGTAAGTGCAGCATGAGTTTTCATGTAATGTAAAATTTCTTATTTTTATTCTCAATCCCATCTGTAGTGTGTATGTGGGAAGGCGTGTGTATGTGGTGTATGTTTGTATGTATGTGTGATGGGTACGTGTGTCCATACACACTTGTGGAGGCCAGAAGAGGATGTTAGTTAGGGTCATAATCTAGTCCTCTCTGTTTTATTCCTTTGAAGCGAGGTCTCTGATTGAACCTGGAGCCTGGCTATCATCCAGCAGCCCCAGTAAGCATCCTGTCTCTGCTTCTCACAACACTGGAGTTATAGGTGTGTTTGGCCACCCTCAGATTTTTATGCAGTTGCTGGGGACTTGAACTCAGGACCTTGTACTTGCCCAGCAAGCACACCTAGCAGCTCAGTCATCTCTGCAGGCCCATTTTCTTATGTTTGTTTACAATGACCTTGTTATGTTGTCCAGGATGAACTGAAAATTATGGTGGTCTTTTACCTCACTCTCTTGAGTACTGGGACCATAGGCATGTATCACTAAACCTGGCTTAGGAATTCTTAAAATATATTTTGCTCTCTGAAAGATTTAAATGCAATGTAAATAATTGATCTCTTTGCCTAAGTCATACTTTTAAGGAGGTCTGATTGCTTTCTTCTGGTCTTAATTTCTTTTGTTAGCATACAAAATAACGGTTTCTTTAGAAGATTTCCATTCATGTATATACTATCCGTACCCCTCCCCCACTGACCTCTATTTGTGTATATACTGTCCATACCCCTCCCCCACTGACCTCTATTCATGTATATACTGTCCATACCCCTCCCCCACTGACCTCTATTCATATATATACTGTCCATACCCCTCCCCCACTGACCTTTCTTCCTCTAATCCCTTTTCTATTTTGCCTCCCACTAAAGAATGAGGAGAATTATGAGCCAAGACATATGCCCATCTGGGATGTACCTTCTACTCTTTAAAGATATTTTAATTTATTATTTATGTGTATTCTTTTATATGTACTTATATGTGTATGCATGTGTGTGTGTGTGCATATATGTACATGTGTGTATATGTGTTATGTATGTATGGGCATGTACATGTGACAAAACATGTATGAATGTCAGAGGACCACTCACAAGAATTGATTCCGTCCTTTGGCTATGTGAATCCCAGGCATCAGATTGAGGTCCCCAGGCTTGGTGGCAAACACCCTCATCCACTGAGCTACATCTTGCTGGTCACCACCTTCCATTCTTAGTCCTTTATTTTTATTGAATGATTTAGGAATCTCAGATGGTGAAATGACTGCTGCTTTCATATTCTGGAGGCTGTTCCTGAGGGTAGACCACCCGGATCCCGGTGTAGCCAAGGACCGGATGCGAGAATGGGAGATGTATGGATGATGTTGGATGCACAAGCTGGGTGCTCTCATATACTGCAATGGGTACAGCAGTGGAAAATGGAGGGGAGCTGAGTGCTGGCCAGATAACAGGGGTCCGGCTGTCCCTGCATTGCTCTATTTAGTGCAAGACTTGCAGGATTTCGTAAATGATAAATTTGAACTCAGCTTGTAGATCGTTGCAAAGATCTATTGTTAAAACAAAAGGTGTAAGGGTCTCCTGCTGTCTTAAAGGTTGTCTTGTAATTTAAAATATCAGATTATAGTATATGTACCTCCACCTGCCCATTGGTCCCAGCCCCCGCATATGTTAAAAGTAACCTGTTTTTAGCTACACCAATTGTCAACAGTTTTCACAGTGACTTTCTGTCAATGTGTACCTTTCTAAGGCTGAGCCATTTAAAAATATGTCACAGACCCACGTGACTCACCCTGACAAGTATCATACGAAGCATTTCCTAAAAACAAGTACGACTTGTTTTAAAACCATCTCATCCCCAAAGAAGCTTTATGTGACACAATAAAGAAATCTAACATATAAATTATGTTTGAAGTCTCCCCGTTGCCTTAGACATGCCAGACACGGGGTTGCTGGTAAGCCAGTCCCAAGGGCACCAGTGTGGAAAAGCACACTCCTGGCTTTTGTTTGCCTGCGGTCCTGATACAGATAAGGGAGAGATGCCCTCCTCTCTGCCCCATCCCTCGACATCCATGGCTGGCAGAAGAGCTGGCCCTGAAGTTCTAAGAGTGGACAAACTTGCCATGTCCCTCACTGGTTACAATACTCTGGAGAGCATACCCTGTACCTCACCCGGGCATCAGGGTAGACTTGGCCCTGGTTGAGGGGGTTGCTTGTAAGATATCTCCAAGGACATGAGAGCAGGAGAGCTAGCGTCTGACCAGCTCAGATACCTCTCAAGCCCAGATCCAGGGCTTTGAATTGGCCTACCCCAACATCTACCCCATCCATGAACTGCTGGGGTGCATGCAGGGGCCAGTCCTGCAGATCCAAAACTACAGGATCTCCATGACACAGGGCAACAACAGGATATCAGAGAGGAATCCCAGTGAGGTTTCAGTATTGATGATATAACAGAAGCCAGAGGTCTTGAACCAGACCAAAGACTCACTGCAATGAATATTTGCAAACAAAGAAGTGTGGACAAAACCATATACTGTGGACACACTGTGACCCACTGTAGCTCCCATGAGATTTTTTTTTTTTTTTTTTTTTTGCCTGTTGGTAGAGAGGTTGCAAGGGTGGAGGGTGGGCACAAGAGGAGGGGGAGACGAATGGGATTGAGATACATGGTGTAAAATTCACAAAGAACCAATAAAAAGTTAAAAGGAAAAAAAAGAAAAAGAAAAGAAAGCCTTTGTCTCCAATATTTTCAAGGTCAGCTCTGATTTTGTGGTGTACGATGGAAATGTTAACACACAGAGGCATTCCACCAAATGAAATGCAATTTCCTCTGAGTCCTAGAGAGACTAGAGAGGAGAGAGTTAATGTCACCAGCTTTCCAGCCTTGGTTCACAGTGTTTTCCTAAGGTGTTCCGAAATGGCACTCATCTGTCCTTCCTCCTGTAAGCATCTGCTACGATTTTGCCTTTGTCCTAAAATTTACCGCAAGAAGGGGAATTTCAAATAAGGAAAGGTTTGAAATAAATAAAGCTTTAAGGAGGTTGGGTTTTTGAGCTTTTAACGAAAACCATCTAAACTTTTACACGTTTATAGATCCTCACGGTGTGAAAGACTGATTTCCTCACCTCTCTCTCGGCCAGCTTCGATTTTCTTTTTTTTTTTTGGTTTTAAGATTGTTTTACTTATTTATTATGTACAGTGTACAGCTGTGTACACTGTAGCTGTCTTCAGACACCCATATGAGGGCATCAGATCTCATTGCAGATGGTTGTGAGCCACCATGTGGTTGCTGGGATTTGAACTCATGACCTCTAAGAGAGCAGTCAGTGCTCTTAACCACTGAGCCCTCTCGCCAGCCCCCGAGCTTCGATTTTCAATGTCGTCACGTATCAGGGAACACAAGTGTTTGTGAAAGATTGGTCACCTATTGACAGCTCACTATTTGACATGACAAGAAGCGGTACTGTAAGCCTGGGCTGCTCCTGCCTTACAAGATTGCATTCAAGAACAGAATGTTCTTGATAGGAAACCCATCAAAAGTATGTTCCCCCTTCACGTCGCTCTGCTCCTGCCTCCGGCAACCACCCTGAAACTCTGTTTTCTCAGCAAGCCTTCCTTGCAACGACCTCTTACTATTCAGATGGCTTACTGGGTGATGACAACCTGTAGATGTGTTTGGTGTGGTTTAAGCTGTATGCCACAGTCTGTGTCTGCTCCCCTGAGGGTGCCCTTCTCTGACTGGGACACCTTAGGTGTGTATTTGATATGAATGCTGTTACATCTTCATGGAGAGGGGGTGGGATCTCCTTTATACATGAATATTTATAAGAAAATGAAAAATCAAATGCCTCTCCCAACAAAATCTCATTTCCTTAAAGAATATGAATACAAAGTGACTGGGTTTATTTTTAAAGCTATACGGGAGTAGACAGAGGAAGATAAGACGTGCATTTCTATATACATGTAATACACCCATTGATAGAGTCTTCATGCATCTAAGCAACGCTACTCAACATTCATCAGATAACGCTGGGTGGTGCTCCGTGGTGGTACACTTGTCCAGCATGCCTGCTGAGACCTAGGACTCAACCCTCAGGAGAGGACAAGAAGGGAGGGGAGAGGGGGGAAGGGATGGAAAGGGGAGGAGAGGAGAGACAGAAAGAGAAAAATACACAGAGAAGCACACAGAGAGACAGAGAGCAAAAGACACACACACACACATGGAAAGAGAGAGAAACAAGACAGACTGACAGACAGACACCAGCATACATGGAAAGAAAACTGGAGCCTAAGATGCAGGAGGCTTTAAAGCAGCGTGACAACATGGTTTTGTATCGAATCTAAGAATAGGGAACTTGGCCTAAATCTTTCATTTCTTTTCATTTTTCTCGAATCGCACTTTTGTTGAATTTTTACAAAACATGTGTTCATGACAGATTAGAAGAAGAAAGTACTGTACCTCAGGGAGTCTCAGAGGCAGTGTCCTAAAAATGGTGTTTGGCAGAAATGGAGTGTGTGTGTGTGTGTGTGTGTGTGTGTGTACAAGATAAAGAGGAAACAGAAAATTACAACAGCAAATAAAATATGAGTGGTAACAGGGCTGGGCTACTTTTAATATTAAATGGTAGTGTGTATTTTAACTATGGCCCTAACTATTTAGCCATGATGCCAACAGGCCCACAAACCAACAAACTAGTTGGCTGGTCTCCTAATATGTAGAGACATGTCTAAGGAAATGAGCAAACTTACAAAAGACCTCAGGCCAGGTCCCAGCAGACGCCTTCTCCCTTTGGTTTGTTTTCTTCCTGTTACCTCACTATCCCTTCCAGTGTCCACGTTATTCACAAGTGACATCTCATGTTACCAATCAGGGTTAAACATCCACATCTGCTTCCCTTTGCGTCCCAACCTTTCACCGGGTAGAGGGCAACCCAGCTGCCTCTCTCACCAACTGCTCCGGTGAGTCTGTATCTTTGAGCCCCCTCAGTCCTCTCCTCCTTCTCTGCTTCTCCTGCCTCCAGCAGCCATCCTGAAACTCCATTTTCTCCACAAGCCTTCTATGGTACCTTGAATGAAAATGGCCCCGGGGCGTTATTAGGAGGTGTGGCCTTGTTGCAGTAGGTGTGGCCTCATTAGAGGAAGTATATGAAAGGATTTCCACGGCACAGCTTGGGACAGATCACAGCAGGCCAAGATGGTTCCACGAGGGGAGGTTTATTAAGAGAGTGGGAGAGCAAGAGGAGAGAGAGAGAGAAGTAGAGAAGAGTAGAGGCCGGCCATGACCATGTGGAGAGAGGGAGAAGAGAAGGGGAGAGGGGAGAGGATAACCTGCAGGTGCTCAGAGTTGAGGAGTAAGAGAGAGAGGAGGGGCCAAGCAGCCCCTTTTATAGTGGGCAGGGTTACCTGCCTGTTGCCAGGTAACTGTGGGGCGGAGCATACCTGGCTGTTGCCAGGTGACACTGGAGGTGGAGTTTAACAGATTGCTAACATTCCCACGTTTTGGTTTAATTAAAAAGAAAAATTAGAAAGAGGTGATGGCGAAGCAGGAATAGGGTCGTTGTGAAATCTGGCTACTTCCTGCTGGCATTGGGGGCGACGTGTCTCTAGGGGGAACCTAGAAGAATGGATATGGGGGATGTTTGTCCCGTCTTAGAAGAGCTGGCTGTTTTCTGATGTCCAGGGTCAGGTCCAGTAGAAGCAGCTGTGTCTGTGTGTGTGGCAGGAGATGGAGCATCTGAAGGTTGCTTCTCTGGAGCTGTACTGGATGCACCTGGACTTGACAAGATGTAGGAAATAAGATTAAGAACACTTTGGAGAAAGAATTTTTTTAAGATGTACATTTGAAACCCAGAGGGATACCACCCTTTATTATAGGTAGTAAGTAGGAATTTTAGGCAGATGTACTTATCTGGATGGCATCCATGAGAGGTAGAAATGAGTGGGTTTCCTGTAGCTTATAAGTTTACAAAAGAGATAACAGCATGAGTTAACAACACAAGTAGTCTTTCAACTGAGTTTAGGTAATGAGGTAACAGATAATGTCTTTGAAAACTTAGCTGTCAACGTAGTCAGAAGTCTGAGAAAGAGTAAACAACAATCTACCAGTTATATATTATTTTTTAAAAAATGACAGAGTCCACTAGCCAACAGTTCCCATGGTTTCCATAGTCTCTTGGGTGAAGTCAGTCTTGCTTCCAAGCGTAGAAGCCACAGGGCTTTTTTCTGTGGAATGGGTACGCACGATATGAGAAATGACTTACCTTTATTTAGCCAAGTCATTTGACTCAGGGCGTCCCGTTGTGTTTGTCCACATACAATCTAGGCTGTATGTTCTAGGATTCTGGTGTCCAGGTCTTCTGAAACCATCTTGGGCTAACTGTTAGAGGCTTTGGGCATTCTGTCAGCCATAAACTTAAAATATATAATTAGCAGACTTCTGACAAGATTGAGAGCCATAAGGACTGGTTGTAACTGAATAGAATAGCAGTAGTAAAAATCTATCAAGACATGTTAGGAAAGAGTCTTAAGTAACTTTGGCGGGTTGCATAAGAAGAGAAAAGCACATTTTTGTATTAGCAAAGAAGCATTTTTGTTAAGAAAGCTGGATGGTAGGGCTGTCACAGGTTGGAGCTGTGAGTCACGGTTGCTGCAGGCAGGTCAGGTCTGTGGGGCTGGCAGCATAGCTTTAGGGCGGGTCTTCCTGCTGGCAGCCGGAAGTCGCTGCTCAGTGACTCTGGTGGCTGCATTTAGGAAAAGTAAGCATGTCCCGTATCACCACAACCTTAGTTGTTTTTGTAGCGGCGCCAGGCGGCAGGATGTAAGGGGACAACCCAGAGCAGAGCTAAGAACCATAGAGGGAAGGGACCAGGCGAACCGGCTGACCGATCACAGAGGAGGCGAGGGGAGCTAGCTGGGCCCTGGACCCGCTAGCTTTCCAGGCAAGGTGCTGGGACTGAGGTTCCAGTTGACCAGCAAATGACGAAGGAGGAGGAAAGGGAAAAGGGCGTGAGAGACTGGCCCTTGGAAGAGACACCTGGGGCTTATGGTTGGAGCCGGTGCTCCTGAGACAGAGAGAACAGTCTGTCCAGGCCTGGCCTGGGGTACTCAGCAGCGAGAAACTGTCTCAAGAGGAAAAGGGGAAGTGTCTCATCCAAGGGAAGCCATCCTAGAGAGGTTCAGGGAAGGACAGGGTTCACTCTAGCTCAAGGAATCTCCCCTGGGACCATGTGGAGGGCTACTCTGGCCAGTGGGGGATGGGGAAGCTTACCAGTTCTAGGCTAGTGTGTGTGGAACCTGCAGACATCCGCTAGAGTCACAGTAATTCCCCCATTTTGGTTTAATTAAAAAGAAAAATTAGAAAGAGGTGTGGGGCAGAACCTTGGGTGGGGAGCAGTTGGAGTACATAGAAGGGGAGTAACGGAGGTAAATAAATGCACGGATATAGGGGATTTCCTTCCATTTACCGGACTGCTGGCACTATGTATTAAGACTCCATAAAATAATGGGGTCTAGGGTGCCATTACGTGGCCACGTGGTCATCCCATTGTCTAAAGGGTACCCAATCCAGACTTTATTGTAAAGACGTATTAATTTGGAAGGCCTCAACTCAGGCGTTAATCGTAAAGATCTGAGGTTTTTCAGTAGACAGCCCAGTGGGGTGTCCGCTGGTATGGACGAAGACGATGAACCCATTGAGTGAGAGTTACCAAACTTAGCTTAGCGTCCTAAACTAATCTTTGGCAACAGAAATCAGGCACTGCTTATAATAATTGGGCCGTCGCGCGATTAAATAAGGGCCTCGACTGGGCTAACCCACCAGAAGTTAGCCAGTCAGGAGATAGCTCGGCTGGTACCAGCTTTTTGTGGAGCTGCAAGAGCTGAGGAGGGGTTACGAGCTATTCCGAGAGGGGAAATCACTCAATCGGTTCAAGGTCCTAGTTGAATAGCAGTTGTGGTTCAGCTAGAGGCCAGACATATGTGCTGGGGCAAAAGGCAGCCCTGTGGTCCAGGAAGCGGTGGCCAGACGCAAACCCGGAGTCTAGGGCCCCTCACATGAACCAGAAGCTCTCTATGGATTAAAAGCCGGTGTGTGCATGAAATTGTGCAGTCCAGTACCTGGAAGGTGGAACCGAACCGGGGACCTGTGCGTCTGTCTGGGTATCTAGGCCACATGGCAGAGCACTGACTGGGGGAGGGGTGGGCCGAAACGGCACAGCTCACGTGGTGGAAGTACGGCGAGTCTCAGCAGACACGGTGAAAACGGCGGGTTGCGCAGGGGTGTAGCAGTCACGGGCTGGTGGAGCTGAGGCTGAAACGGCGGTATGGCTGCAGCGGCGGGAATGACAGACCACGTGGGCCTCGGAGCAGCAGCAGATGAAGTCTGAGTGGTCATTGTGTCCATCTTGTACGGTCGCAGCAGCTGAGGTCCCCGAAGTCTTCGTATCCGAGTCACGGCACCAATGAAAGGATTTCAGTGCGCAGATAACGGACGGTTCCATGAGGGAGAGTTTATTAAGAGAGAGGGAGAGCAAGAGGAGAGAGAGAGGGCAGAGAGCAGAAGTAGAGGAGTAGAGAGAGGCCGGCCATGACCACGTGGAGAGAAGGGGAAGGGAAGGGGGAGGGGAGAGGGCAACCTGCAGGTGCTGGGTCGAGGGGAACAAGAGAGAGGAGGGGCCAAGCAGCCCCTTTTATAGTGGGCAGGGTTACCTGCCTGTTGCCAGGTAACTGTGGGGCGGAGCATACCTGGCTGTTGCCAGGTGACACTGGAGGTGGAGTTTAACAGATTGCTAACAGTATGTCCCTGGGGGTGGGCTTTGAGGTTTCAGATGCTCAAGTCATGCCCAGAATCACTCTCTCTTCCTCCTGGCTGCCTAGCCAGATGTAGAACTCAGCTACCTGTCCAGCATCTCATCAGCCTGCATGCCACCATGCTTCCCACGATGATGATGGACTCAACCGCTCTGAACTGTCAGACAGCTCCAATTATGACACGTTCCTTTCAATGATCTCTTATCATTCCGGTTGTCTCCTGGATGACAGACGGCAACATGTAGATGTGCTTGGTGTGATTTAAGCTTTATGTCACAGTTTGTGAGTGCTCTCCAGTGTGGGTTGGGACCCCTTTTGTACGATGCCATCTCCCTGGAGTTTGTACCCTTGTTGAAGAAGAGGCGCTTCTAGAACGGTGTGTAAGAGCAGATCCAGTAGCTATCAGCTATTTAAATACAAATGCTGGCATGTTGATTAACACTGAATAGAAATAGATTAGCATTAAATAACACTTTTAAATTTGTTTCTTGGTTGTGTTAGCTAGGTTTCAAATGTGCTAGGTGCTACCTTATTGGCGTAGAAATATAATGGTGTCATAGAAGGAAATGGTACGTTCCAACTAGGTAACTGGAAAGGCATTATAGAAAAAGTTTTGTGGAAACTAGTAGAAGATGTAGAAGAGGAGGGAGGAGGAGGAGGAAGAAGAGGAGGGAGGAGGAGCAGCAATACTCTGAGACAGCACTATGCTATCAGGGGGCCTTAGAAAAACATGATCATCCCTAGTCTCCATCAACCCACCCACTGAGCAAACCCAACAAGAAGCAGGACAGTTGATATGGTTCTTAGCAGTTAACGGACTATGGCAAAACCTGGAGTGGATAAGAATACAAATAGAGAAGTAAAAAAATATTCAACCAGTCTCTCCAACTCCTTATTCTTCTGCAATATCTCCGTGAGAAAAATGTGGTGTGATCCTAGCATAGTGCCTACCATGTTAGGCAAGCTTGGTTGTGCTAGTAGCCTGGATGTAATCTTTATACACCCAGAAATTGTGTTAGCTGTGTGTATGGTCATTCTCCCACAGATGTTTAAGATCTGTGTGTGGTGATACACACTGATAATCCTCGGATAAAGTGTAGCTGCCTGCAGCCATGGACCAACTGGGTTCACCTGAAAGGAGGGCTGGAAATGAAAAAAGGAGATGGAGAGGCGAGAGAAGCATGAAGCCAAGACAAAGTTTTCTGATCAAGGCTCAAATTTTAATATTCAGCTCATCTATTTAAAGGGAAAGCCCCACCGAACCCATCCTTTGTTTCAGCAGGAGATGAGTTGGAGAACAGATCAGCCGGATTATGTCACAAGGCAAGCTCAGCGGGCAGTCTATTCTTCTAAGTTCCTGTAGGAAGTTGTACCTGCAGCCAAGATGGATAACTCCACCTAGGTCCTATTACTAGGTCTATTGTGGTAAACAGGGTCTTTCCAGCCTGCTCAAGGATGGGGGGAGGGCACAATAAAGGAGGCTAAGTCAGGGGGATTGTGAACTTGGGGCCAGCCTGGACTATACAATAAGAGCTTGTCTCAAAAATGGCAGCAACTGGAGGAAGAAGACAAGGAGGATGAGTTAAGAAATGAGTTGAAATCTGAAACTTCAATTTCTCTTAAGTACATATATATGTATATAATATATATGTATATATATATTATATACATATATATGTATATAATCATTGACTTGGTTGTTTTAAAAACACTTTTCTTTAATTTCCAAATTCTGAGTTTTCCTTTCCAAATCCTCTTCCTTTTCCCCTCTAAAGGCCACATCTGAGTTTTAGAAGAGCCTTCTGGGTGACCAAGGCTTAGATGACATCTGATGTACTTCTGTCTGTCCTTTCTCCTCTGTAGTAGCATTTATATTCTTTCCAGCTTACATAGGAGGCAGAGGCAGTTCAGATATCTGTAAGATTGAAGCCAGTCTGGTCTATGTGTAAGCTCCAGGCTACCCAGAACTACATAGTGAGACCCTGTCTGCAAAAACAATAGATAGCCAGGCTGCGGTGGCGCCTTTAATCCCAGCACTAAAGAAGCAGGGGCAGGCAGATCTCTAAATTCAAAGCCAGGCTGGTTTATAGAGCAAGTTCCAGGACAGAGCCAAGAATACACAAAGAAACCCTGTCTTGGAAAAAAAACAAAAACAAAAACAAAGCAGATAGATAGATAGATAGATAGATAGATGGATGGATGAATAAACAAACAAACCAGGTTAGGTGGGACTTACCTGTATTCTCAGTCCTTGAGTTCAAGGCTAGCTTGGGCTACCTAGTAAGACCCTGTTTCAACCAAGAAGTAAATAATTGTCCAGCCTCATTTATCCCACTGGCTAAATACCTATGTCTTTGCAAATTATCTGTATAGCTTGTCAAAGCAACCTTCAGAAATGGGTGAGAAAGTGTGTACTTCAGAGTCAGTTGTGCTAGAATTCTTTCTGCAGTGACTGGATTTTTAATCAGTAGCCAGCAGTCCCCTTTGACCCTGATCATTACAAAACTTCCTGGATGCTTTCCATGCCTT
>NW_021621071.1:1517516-1539518 GCF_004785775.1 Grammomys surdaster
CTTTGACCCTGATCATTACAAAACTTCCTGGATGCTTTCCATGCCTTCAAGAGGAAGCAAGGCTGACCATACAGCCACAGAGAGGGGCATTTATTTCTCCTGTCTTTGGAGAAGACGCTGCCATTTCTACTGTGTACATCGGATGTTTGCTCCCACAGAGGCTAATTCTTCTCTTTTGTCCTCGATGGTGAACATGGACCTATGTTTTCTGGAATTTCGGAGATTCTGTTTGCTATAAGCTCTCTGCAGTGACAGCAGAAGACTAATACATCCCCAGGAGGAACACCCCGAGTCTTCCTGCAAGATGACTCTGAGCTCAGGTCTTAGAACTAGAACTGCTCCCTTCACAGGTCTTTTCCAAATGTCTTAGGATTACTGTTGTTGTATGAAACACTGTGGTCGAAAGCAACTTGGGGAGAAGAGTTTATTCACCTTACACTTCCACATCACAGTTCATCATCAAAGGAAGTCAAGACAGAAAACTCAACAGGGTCAGGAGCCTGGAGGCAGAAGCTGATGCAGAAGCTCGCTCCCTGTGGTTTGCTCAGCCTGCTTTCTTATAGAACCCAGGACCACCAGTCCAGGGGTGGTACCACCCACAAAGGGCTGGGCCCTCCCCCATCAATAACAAATTGCTTGCAGCTGGTTGTTATGGAGGCATTTTCTCAGTTGAGGCTCTTTCCTCTTTGGTGACTCTAGCTCTTGTCAAGTTGACATTAAACCAGCCAGGACACCAAATAAAGCCCGTGCTGTTATGATGCTCATTCTCTTATCTGTCTTTCCTTCTCTCCTCTCATTGACCTTACAGGAAGAGCAAGCAATGTAAACTTGCATTTAGTGCTTTGCAGGGGTTAAAGATCCTTTCTTCAAAAAAACAGTACCATCCTGAGCTGCCGGTGATGAAGATTTAAACATGTGAATTTCGAGGGGACACAACTTAACTCATAACAACTCGAGTGTACCTTCTTTATCGGTACAACTAGCACCACCCAAGCTGTAATTCCATTGGTAGGAGAGCTAAGAAGAGTGAAGTTTCGAGAACCGGCACAGATGGGTCATGAGGATGGAGCCCCTGTGGTGACATTAGCAGCTTTATAAAAAAGAGGAAGGGACCCTAGAGCTAGCAGGCTCACTGTTTTATCCTGAGATATTGTTGTGTGGCTTTTCCTAGAGAGACATAAACAAATGTCCTTTCAACCCAAATGGGTCATTGATAACATGATAAAGAAACAATCCCACACATCTAGCTTAGTCCAGATTGGCTGGTTTTGTGTCAACTTGACACAAGCCAGAGTCATCAGAGAGGAAGGAGCCTACATTGAGGAAATGCCTCCATGAGATTCAGCTGTAAGATATTTTCTCAATTAGTGATCAGTGGGGGAAGGCCTAACATTTTATGGGTTGTACCACCCCTGGGCTGGTGGTCTTAGGTTTCATAAGAAAGAAGGCTGAACAAGCTATGGGAACAAGGCAGTAAGCAGCATCCCTCCGTGAACTCTGCATCAGCTCCTGCCTCTAGCAGGTTCCATTTATGTTTGTTTGTTTTTTTTAATTTCCCCCTTCCTTACTCCAGCAGACCCGCTCGCTCCACCCCTGCTCTCTCCAGCCCAAAGTCCACTGTAGCTGTCTTCAGACACCCACATGAGGGCATCAGATCTCATTATGGTTGGTTGTGAGCCACCCTGTGGTTGCTGGAATTTGAACTCATGACCTCCTGAAGAACAGCTGGTGCTCTTAACCACTGAGCCATCTCACCAGCCCAGCTCCATCCATGTTTGACCTCCTGTCCTGACTTTCTCCAATGATGGGTTATGAGCTGGAAGTATAAGCCAAATAAATCCTTTTCCTCCCCAACTTGGTTTTTGGTCACAGTGATTTATCATAGCAATGGGGACCCCAACTAAGACACCAACCAATGGGCGTATTGACATCACAGGAATATGGCTAAGGAGAGCTAGTCGCAGAAGCGTGAGAGATTCTGCCAGTAGCATCATTGAATAACACTCCTTAACACCACCATCCCCCACCAGCCTGGCTAAGGACTCAACAAAAACTGTCACTGGAGTTCCCTGCATCTTGCACGCAGCTCTACTGATGAGCTTTCCTCTTTCCAGCAATTATTTACTGCTTACATAATCCCAGGGAGAGCTCTCCAGAGGCCTTGTATCTTTTGTGAACTTCCACAATCTTCTAAGTGCTGCAGACTTGCTGAGTGTTAGGAACCTTCTCCAGGATGGAATGTCTTCAAGCTAGAGGAAACAAGCCCCTCAGCTGATGCCTTCTGCCGCATGTTAGAAGACCCTGATGAGATGCTACTGTCTTCGTACATACTTTCCAGCCTCCAAAACTGGGAACAAAAGCTCCATTTCTCTCTATAAATAACCCAGCTGTGGTTTGTGTTGACATGATCTCCCCGTTGACAAGGAGCTCTCGTGACTGACAGGCATTTTTTTCCCCCTCTTGCTGCAGAGTCATCTTCATAAGTGGAGGTTTCCTTCCTAGATGTTAATCTCTCATATGAAATGAAAAACTCTGCTCTGCTTTCAGAATCCTGTGTCTGCGGTTTCTCAAAATAACCTATATGCCAAATTGGAATATTTCCGGATAGCATATTCTGATTTCCCAGAGACAAAAATAAATAAATAAACAATCAAAATATGTAAATTACACAGTTTTAGAAGATGAAGTGGAGAGGGGAGAGTGGGTGGTTCCGAGGAGGTGCTTGTGTATGAATCTACGCTGAAGGATGATTGACAGGGAAAGACGCAAACCCAAGCAAATGCCGGCAAAAGAACTTGCCTACAGAAGAAAGTACCACAGCCAAGAGTCTCAGCTCAGGAGGCTCCTGGTGTGCTCTAGAGAAAGCAGGAAGGCCATGTGGGTGGAGTAGGGCCAGTGTGGAAGGTGACACAGGAAAGGAAGTCAGAGATGAGTACTGGCAGGGATGCTGGCCTTAGTAAAAGCTGGCTTTTATGGAGCTGAGACGTCTCTGGAAAGGGCTATTGTTATATTGTTGATTCACATCTGTAATCCCAGCACCCCAGGAGTTGAGGCAAGAGGGTTGCCATGACTCTGAAGCCACCCTGGACTACACAGTGACTTCTAGGGCAAGACCCTATCACAAAGCAAGATAATAACACAATAACCGCCCTTTTTTTTTTTTTTAAAGATTCATTTATTTATTATGTAGACAGTAGTTTGCTTGCATGTGTCCCTGAGGGTCAGAAGAGGGCGCTAGATCTCACTACAGATGGTTGTGAGCCACCGTGTGGTTGCTGGGAATTGAACTCAGGATGAACTCAGGACCTCTGGAAGAGCAGTCAGTGCTTTTCACCTCTGACCCATCTCTCCAGCACAGCAATAATGTTTCTTTAAAGCACATTTGGAAGAAAGGTACAGACGGTTCCCATAAATGTCCACACACAGGCATGGCTCCCCCTGCCTGGAAAATCAACACTGTCTCCCCAGCTGATACGTTTGTTATGATCCGAGAGCCTACTAAACCCTCCTTGCCACCTGAAGCCCAAACTTTATATCAGGGTTCACTTTTGCCTTCCTACCTTCTTCATCCTGTGAATTTGGACAAACAGGAAACAAAGAGACAGCAGCGCTTGCTCTCCACCCTACACTGAAATGATGCTACACTGTCACTGAAGTAACAACAGGCAGAGGAGAGAAAGCAAATAAATTCTTTGACGTGCATGGTGGGTATTGTCAGAGAAGACTGATCACCCAGTAACCCTTCACAGAGATGGAAATAATGGATTGAAGAAGTTTTGATACATAGTGAGTGACTTAATGTAGAGAAATTTGAGTGGCAGGCCCTTAGTTTTAGAACTGCATGTAAGCTCAAAGGCAGACAGAGACGCCACGGTCACCACTATATACAAAGCTTGTCTTACGCTTCCCGGTCAATCTCTCTGGGCCAGATGAACAGATGTAAAGTCTCTTGGGCTATGGTAGTGATTTTGATGGCTAATCTTTTTGAGATATTTGATGAATTCCTAGGAAGGGGCTTTAAGGAAACTCTTTTGCAAGAAGTTTCTTTAGTCAGAAAAGGGAACTTGACAGAGATCTCCTCCCCAAACATGGGAAAGACAAGTCAAGGTGAAGACCTCCGCAGAGGGGAGACCCTCTCTCAAGTCTCAGAAAGTCGCGACCACCCAGTAATCTGCTCGAGACACCATGTACCGGAGCAATTGCGAGGTTGTTTATTAGGGCGTGACAGCTAGCTGCCGGTCAATTCGTATGCCCACGCAGGAGCTGAATTGACCCCGACAGCCAGTTTGAGAGGTGTTTTTAAGGGAAAAAAACCACAAACCAAAGAATGAGGAGGGGGTGAGGGGGTTGCTAGGGTGGTATAACATAAAAATAGTGGAACATTCCAAAGGAACCCAACCTACGTGAGTCAGGATCAGGTGAAAACTCTCTGTACACTTATCTTTCCCAAGAATGTGGTCCTGCCCTGTTACTTCGGCCCTGCCCCATCACCATGATTCTCAGCTTGGTTCCACCTGGCCAAATTGCATTCCAGCCAGTTCCTGCAACTAGTCCGTCCACATTTCCAACCTGCTTCATGCCTCCATGTCTTTGTAAAGAAAGCCTAAAGAATATTTTATGTCTAAAAAGGATTCTATATACCCAGTATCCATAACTTTTCCCTCTACAAAGGTTCAAGAGATTCTCATTCTGAACCATTTGTCTGCTCATCGTGGGAGGCGTTGGTGGTATATGCCTTTAATCCCAGCACTCCAGAGGCAGAGGAGGGTGGATCTCTGTGAGTTCAAGGCCAGTATGGTCTACTGAGTGAGTTCCAGGACAGCCAGAGCTACATGGAAAAACCCTGTCTCAAAATAAATAAATAAATAAATAAATAAATAAATAAAATCTTGCCAAAGCATTGAACCTCGATAATTAAGACACACAACCAACACTACTGTATCATACAGGGGCAGTCCGCTTCCCTGCAAGTCCTCCAGGCCCTCTCTACTCATTCCTGTCATTCCTGTTGGGCTAGGGCAGAAACCAGAGAGGGGTGAGGAAGTGATTACAACCTAAGAGGCTGTTAACAACCTCAGAAGGTGATAGGGAAGTGAGAACCATGACAGCCACATTCGAATTGATAGGACTCACCAGAGCCTAACAGCATCCTGAAAGGACCACGGGACTTTCTGGCCAATTAGATGTGAGGTAGGAAAGGGGGAGTAAGGCTGCTGGACTAAGCAGACAGAAGAGTGAAGGCAGCATTATTGAGGTTAGGGTAGACTTGGGGAGGAGCCACTGGGCTCAGATAGCTCGGGGATCTAGTTTTTTTGTTTGTTTGGTTGGTTTTGGTTTTTGGTTTTTCGAGACAGGGTTTCTCTGTGTAGCCCTGGCTGTCCTGGAACTCACTCTGTAGAGCAGGCTGGCCTCGAACTCAGAAATCCGCCTGCCTCTGCCTCCCAAGTGCTGGGATTAAAGGTGTGTGCCACCACTGCCCGGCGGGGATCTAGTTCTAATACAGCATGATTGTAGCCACCTGTGGCCACGACCAACCAGGTTCTCCTGAAAGTGGGGCTGGAAATGAAGAAAGGGACAGAGGGCAAGAGAAAGATGAAGCCAAGACAAAGTTCTCTAATCAAGGCTCGAAGTTTAACGTTCAGCTCTTAATTTAAAGGGGAAGCCCCAGCGAACCTTTTCTTGCTTTAGCCGGAAATGGGTGGGGGAACCCATCCTTAGTCACAGCCTGAGATGCAAACTCAGCGGGAAGTTTATTCTTCTAAGTTCCTGTAGTTCCACCTAGGTCCTATTATTTGGTCTATTGTGGTAAATCAGGCCTGCTCAAGGCTGGGGGGGAGGGGCAGGGCACACATGATATCTGTTAGATTAGTGGCTCCTTGAAGGAGCTCTCCCAAGGCCCAGTCCTTGGAACCTATACATCCATTTAGTCACATGGCAAAGGGGAAACAAGGTGACTAAGCTTAGCTTAAATTCAGATATTTCCCTGTGTAGTTACAAGCTCTTACGTGGAGGATAAAGATAGGGAGGAACTGGTGATGCAAGACTCAACCAGCCATTGCTGGCTTTGAGGGTGGAAGGGACCACATTTGAATGAATGCAGACTGTCTCCACATGCTGGATGAAGAAAAACAAAAGCAAAAAAACAAAACAAAATGTTTTCCTCGAACTTCAGGAAAGGAATATAGTCCTGCTCATACCTCAGTTGAATCATCCCAATGATATCATTTGGATTTTTGAGCTGCAGAGCTACAAGATAATAAACTTGCCTTGTTTTAAGCCATTTTTTTGAAGCAATTTTTTTTTGCAACAATTTGCTGCATCAGCATTATAGAGATCCAAGAGTCACGTGAAAAAAAGAAGTGGGTCTGGATTTGGGATAGAGATCCAGGCTAGGTATAAACTTGTGAATTATTCGTATGTGATATTACTTAAAACCAAGTGTCTGATGACATTGCCAAGAAAGCCAGAGAGGAGAGAAGACAGAAAAGAATGAACAAGCCAATTCTGGGAGACTTTGACCTTAAGAGAGAAGGTGACCTTAAAGACCTAGAGGGATAATCTAGTAGGATAGGGGGAAGCCAGGTAAGGGAGGAGCTTTAAGAAGGGGACAGTGACCTGAGTCACTTGTTCAGAGGTTAGGGAGGGTGAGGACTGGGAACTGGTTTGTGGATTTAGCGATACAAAAGAAATTGGTCATCTTGACCAGGACAGTTTGAGTATGTTCTGGGTTCTGGAAGTTTGGATAGTAGATCTTAGGAAGGTTGAGGTTGAAGAGAGAGAGAGAGAGAGAGAGAGAGAGAGAGAGAGAGAGAGAGAGAGAGAGAGAGAGAGAGAGAAGGAGAGGGAGAGAGGAAGGAGAAGGAGAAGGAGAAGGAGGAGGAGGAGGAGGAAGAAGAAGAAGAAAAGAAAAGAGAAGAAAAGAAAGGAAGGAACAAACCTAAAGGAGGTCAGTGGAGAGGTAGATCTGGGGCTGGAGTTACCTGTGACGTCCTGGGTATGAGTGAAAGAAGTAACTAAGGAAGATCTAGAAGAGGGGACCAGAGCTGGTAGGCAAGCTGTTCAAGATACTGTGACAAAGTGAGGCAGTCATGAAATCGCCCAGGGGAATGTATTCATACAAGTCCACTCCCCAGGAGGTACTGCTTAGCCAAGATGGCAGCCAACGCCACTCAGTAGTGAGCCCAGGAAAGCCTCCAAGAACTGAGGCTCAGCCCCACTCACTTGTGAGACAATGGATTGTGAGCGTAAGTGAAGAGTATTGGGCTTTTGTTGTTGTTTGAGACAGAGTCTTGCTGTGCATCCTGGGCTGGCCTCGGACTGGTGATCCTCCTGCCTCAGCTGCTGGATGCTGGGATTGTAGACACACAGTATCCTTCTTAGCACAGTGTTTTTGTTTAAAGCTACTAATTTCATGGATAGGATAGTTATGTTTAAGAAGAAAGCAACTGTGTGGATCAGGTAGTGGCCTCATCTAAGTTACTCCATATCGTGTGCAACGGTGGTTTCCAGGCTAGATTTTGTCCTGGGTGACTCCATTTTACCGCATGTCATTTGGCTCTGTTTTGAGGGAAAGTGCAGAGGTCACGAGGCTGCTACATTCCTTTTGTAGACACTGCTGCCTGCCCAGTACCACCCACAAACAACAGGCTGGTAACATTCTTACATGTAAAAGGTACCACCTGTAAGCTCGTCAAACCAGACTGAGACCATTAAAACCGATGCGGGTGTTTTGGGGGTGGAGGAGTAGCCACCAGTTTTTATGTTTTTCTTTGCCTCCGTAGTACTGGGATTGCATGCATTTCCCACCACATCTTATAATCTAACAAATCTTAATCTACTTTTTTTTTTTCAAATAGCACATATTTACTGAGGGTCTTTTCTGTAGTAACCCTGGGTAAGTCTCCAGGGTACCGGAATAAACAGGATTATGAATCCTTGTCCTGCTTGGAAGCAAGCTAAATGAGAGACACTGACATAGTACGGTGAGCCTTACTCTGGGAGGAGTGAGGTTTCTGTGACGTAAACAGGGGTCCCAGTTCAGTGTGGGGTCAGAGGTCTGGGTTGGAAACGGATTCTCTGCAGAGCAGGTAAGACCTGAGAGATGAGAAGCTCTGAGCAGATGGAGTTGTGGATGATATTGGGGATGGGAATAGCTATATTTTTCTGTTCTTCTTTATTCTTTGAGAACTTCATACACTATACTTTGATCATATTCTTTTTTTTTAAGATTTATTTATTTTATGTATGTGAGTACACTGTAGCTGTCTTCAGACACAACAGAAGAGGGCATCGGATCCCATTACAGATGGTTGTGAGCCACCATGTGGTTCCTGGGAACTGAACTCAGGACCTCTGGAAGAGCAGTCGGTGCTCTTAACCACTGAGCCATTTCTCCAGCCCCTTTGATCATATTCTTTTCCCTTCAACAACTCTTCCCAGATCCTTCCCTACATCCATACCCATCCAACTTGGTATTCTTTCCTCTCTTAAAAAACTTAGAGTGAATGTCATTTTCCCCAACCTCTCCTGAGTATGATGTCTGTCCTGAAGTGTGACTAATACACTCATTTCCACTATGTTGAAGAAAACTGACTGACAGTCCCTGCCTGCTAACAGTTGAGAAGAGCCTCTTGACCAAGCTGGGAATTTGTACTTCTTTTTCCTCTCTATTTCCTTCTTAAAAGTTGGAAATGTCTGTGAGTCTGTCAATAGACTTGTCATCCCTGAAGGCCAGAGATGCCAGAAATGTTTAAACTAAAATGTCTCTGGTTCCACAGTAGCTGTGGCCAGAGGCTGGGGAATTCCAGAAAGGGAGTCTGGTTTTGCCTAAGCTCTTTCCCCCTGAAGAAGTAACCATTTCCTGGAAAGGCACTGAAGACGTGACAGAAAATTCCAGATACTTTTACACCTGGGAACTGGACTAGCCAGCCCACTTCTTTTCTTCCATTCAGTAAAGCCTGATTAACTCCTATGATGGATGTTCAATGGTTTCTGCCTCCTGGGACCCCTCTAGCTGCACAGGAGCCTACCTTTTTTCTTCCTTTAAGTTCTTTATTAGAAAAGGCTTATTTCTGAAACTCAACCTCTGTGGCATGGGAATTTCACTCTTCCAGTTTGGAAGGAAAGGAACCTGAAAGGTCACTAACTGGGCGTAACTGTGGATGCCTGGCACCATGACTTCTGAGCCAAGCTTATCTAAGCACCAGTAAGGGCTCCATCCCTCTGCTATAGGGTCAAATTGATCACACATATACAGTTGGGTACAAGTGATCATGTACATTCGAGATCATAACCAACCCACATGAGGTGCAATAGTCCTTTGGTTTCATAATGAGACATTTTGTGCTGTCGCATAATAACGCTTTATCCCAAGCGTCTAGTTACCTTTTCCACTAGGACAAACATACAAATGTAACCACCTTCAATGACTTTTGTCACATGAAAATCAATGACATCTTTCTAGGTGCAAAATAAGAATACCATTTCCTGCTGCATGCTTGTTTGGACAATGCTTTCTGTTGCCCCAGGAATGTGCTGGGATTTCACTTGTCTTTTTATGGTTCGTCTTCCTTTCCTTTGTAAAATCTTGAGGGAGTAGTTTACAGCTCATCCGTGCTTTCCTTCGAAGCCACGGTGGTCTGGAACGCTCTCGTGGCAGCATGCAGACTCACTCCCTGCGTCTCATCACTGTAGTTTGAGAAAAAAAAAAATGTTTGGGCTACAAATCCATCAGATTTTGGCTAAATATGTGCAGAATCTGGAAGTAGGATTTTGGCATAAATGTCTACTGGATGAATCCATTCATTTTCTAGTGTCTAGAAATTCAAGAGATCAAAATATTAGGCACATTCGAAGCAAAAGCTCTTTCTGGAACCTTCCAGTGAGTGTGGCTCTTTCTGGAACCTTCCAGTGAGTGTGGTTCTAGCCATGGGCATATTACTTGGTGTTCTTCTTTTGCCTCTAATACAGTTTTGTTTCAAGGTCATGGTCCTTGTAGAGTCCTTGTCTCCCCCAAGATGGCTCTCGACTCTCCCATGGAGAATCATAAATCACTAAATTCTTGCAGATGCTTTATGTGTATAAATCTAGTAATGTCTAGAATAATACAAACCAGAATTTGTACTATTGACTACCCTACAAGGCCAGTCTTCCTGTATCTTCGACAGACTTGTGTTCCTGGGTTTCTGCAGGATAGAGCAGTAGGTTTTAAGTTTAAATCCAATGTGTTTGCCCAAAGGCACAGTGACACAGCAATAACAGCTCTGTCCTCCTGTGTTTTTGAGTCACTTCTTACTGTGTCATTATGCGATGACCTTTCTCTGATGCATCAGGAAGCTGGTTTTTGGAGATGACATCTCCAAATTACTCAGGCTAGCCCTGAATTCCACAAATTTTCTGCCTCAGGCTCTTGAGTAGCTGAGACTACGGGCTTGCACCACAAGGCCCAGTTTTGAGAAAAGCTTTTTCAAAAGATTAAGTTTATGAATGTTTTTTTTTGAGGCAATGTCTAATGTAACTCAGGCTAGACTGTGTCTCTAATTCTGCTCTGTATGGAAAAAAAAGCTGTAAGAGAGTCCTTAGGAGTTACTGTAGCTGTTGTGAATTTGACATTTGCCACGAGTCTAGCTGTATTGTGGGTGTTCTCCAGCTGTTTTCTAGGTCATAGTATATATTTATTTATCTGCTTAATAGATGGTCAGTCTGTATGCTTGTATAAATAATGATTTATTGGATACTTACCTGTTAGGAGGCATTCCAAGAGCTCCATCAACTTTACTTCTTAAAAACCATGGATTCTGATTTAACTTTTGAATGAAAATAAAGGTTTACTAACTTACCACTTAAAGGTCTTGAGAAGTCATATTGTCATAAAGTTAAGAGCAAAAGTGTGACCTTTTGGAAGAGAAGCCAACCCTGCAGTTTGTTTCTGTCCATCCAGTGAGTGACAAGATAACTGGCTTAGAAAACAGGGCAGTCAGCACATGGGTAGGCGTGAAAGAGGCTGTGGGGGGAGGGGAAGGCTGTTAACTACAGCAAGACACAGAGCTGAAGCAGATGGGATTAGTAGGAAAATCACTACAACATGGATCTTGGGAGTTGTTTTGTTGGTTTGTTTGTTTGTGTGTTCTTAAGACAGGTTCTCCAGTCTTTAGAGTGGCCTCAAAACTCCTCATGTAGGTGAGCATGACCTTGAACTCTTCCTTCCTCTGTCTGGTATTACAAGGGCATACCACCATACTTGGTTTATGTGATATGAGGAATCAGAGCTAAGGCTTCCTGCAAGGACTCTACCATCTGAGTCACATCACCAGCTTGTGTCATTTAAGTTTTTTTGTAATTTACTTAATTTATTGTGTGAGGGTGTCAGATCCCCTGCCACTGGAGTTACAGATAGTTGTGAGCTGCTCTGTGGGCGCTGGGAATTGAACCTGGGGTTCTCAGGAAGAGTAGCAAGTGCTTTTAAATGCTGAGCCATTTTAAATGCTCAAGCCTCTAATTTGTGTGTGTGTGTGTGTGTGTGTGTGTGTGTGTGTGTGTGAAACTGATTTTAAAAAGTGCTGTCAGTAGCATCTGTCCCCCTTTTTAAAAATCAGATATGTTATCGAACAAATTGTGTAATTTCCAGGAATGATGAAATTGGCACTAGTCATGTGTCTCGGAGGGGGCAGAATTTTGAGTGAAAAGATAAATAGTTATCTAATGTTACATAAATGTTAGCTCAAATGTATCAAATTCAAGGAATGTTTTTTAATAGGTGTGGGTTTGTTTTTATTTTTTTACTTTTTGGTTTTTGTTTTTTTGGTTTTGTTTTTGTCTTATGTAGCCCAGGCTAGCTTTCAACTCACTATGTAGCCAAAAATGAGTTTAAATTTGTGAATCTCCTGTTTCCATACCCTGAGTGCTGGGATCACAGCTGTGTGCCACTGACGGCTGGTTCCTGTGGCACTGGGAGGGCATGCAGGGCTTTGTGCATGCTAAAGTAAACACTCCATCAGTTGGACTTTCTCAGTTTCCCTACTCCCTCTAAATATTTATCTTCTACCGTTACTGAGGGCCTTGAGGGGAGCTGCTCAATCAGAAGGCCTCATCCTGCAGAGGTGACAAGCCAGGGTTCTGGGCTTCTTGTACTTTGTTTAGTTGAGTCACTCTAAGTTATTATAGTTTTATCAGTCAAATGTTTCAGAAGCGAATGATGAATACATAGAGGGATCTGACTATGGACAGGATAAACTGCTTCCTGCCGGTATCCCCTTGAGAAATATTTGGGATGGGAAGGTTTTCTCTGGAACACTTTCACAGATTTCATTCTATTATTGAAACTGATCTCTCTCTCTCTCTCTCTCTCTCTCTCTCTCTCTCTCACACACACACACACACACACACACACACACACACACACACACACATACACACACAGTCCTGAAATAGTTCCTGACTACCCAAGCTTTCATTCTGTGATGCCTGCAGAGTATCTGCCCTGTTTGGTCCTCTGTATCCCTGCTGAGTCTCTTGGTTGGGACAGGAGGATGGCTTTGGAGGTAAGCATTTCTGGACAATGCAGAACAGAGCATCACACAAGCAGAGCATGCTTGGCTATAGCCGAAACCTACGCTGTCAGCACAGACTGAGTTTGCCTCTGCTTTCCCTCATTAACCCTGAATTAATGGATTGCCAAGATACACGGAGGCAATACAGTCGTAAATGAGCAGAGTATTTGTGGTGACTAGGGACCAGGCTTTTGTTGTCGTTTTACAGACACTGTATATGTTCCAACGAGCCAATCTAATAAAGAGCCCTGGCACATCCAAATATACATTCTCAATGTAGCTCATGGGTAACACCATTGTTTAGTATGAAGGAGGCCTTGGGTTCAGGCTCCAGTTCTGCAAAATAACAAGAAAAAGAGCGTCCACCCCACCAAGTAAAACAGAGGGCCTGTCCGCTAGTGGTATATATGGTAGAGAAAAGTAAAGCAGGCAAGGGGCAAAGATGAAAACTGAGCAGGGTATACTTGTAACCGAGAAGAAGGTAATATTTAGGCATTGTGTGGTTATGGGAGAAGAGTGTTCCGGATGACGGACATTAGCAGAACGAAGATCTCAAAGTAGGATCACAAGCAGACTTGTGTGGCTGAAAAGGAGTTGACCTGCTTCATAAACCGCCTAACTCCCTTCATCACCGTCACCTCCTCTCCAAGGTAGCGGTGAGAGCGTCCAGCTAGTTTGTAGGAGTTTTGTGACGGTAAAGTGAGATACAAGGTGTGGAGCCTGGCACAGCTAGAGTTTTCCCAAAGCATGAAGGAGGTGCCCCAGCATTGTCCCTGGCTCTACACCCTCAGTGCGGCGGATTTCTTGGGAAGAGTAATCTTCTACAGAAAACACCGAGCATGGAGGCTCACACAAGGCAGTGGCTCACACACAGCAGACCCATGACTGTGGTCATTCTCATTATCTCCAGACTCTTGGATGATGAGTTCGTCAGTATAGAAATGGGTAAGACTGAGGAAGAAGCTCTGAGTCACCCATAAGAAGGGACAAAGGGAGACTAGCAACTAGCCTCAGGGTCCCAGGGAGCCAAGGTACAGGGCGACAGACATGACGATTAGAGAGGAAGGAGGGTCAGGCCCTCAATGTTTACTCAAGACCTAAGAATCCTGGTGAATCATCTATCTGACTGTCTTGAAGGTATTGAGGCCTGGCAGTGGTGGCGCACGCCTTTAATCCCAGCACTTGGGAGGCAGAGGCAGGCGGATTTCTGAATTCGAGGCCAGCCTGGTCTACAGAGTGAGTTCCAGGACAGCCAGGGCTACACAGAGAAACCCTGTCTCGAAAAACAAAAAAAAAAAAAAAAAAAAAAAAAGAGTTTAATAAAGGGTGATAAATAAAATTCTGGAGAAGATAAAATAGTGCTCTCCCTCTCTCCCTCTTTCTCTCTCCCTCTCCATATTTCCCCCTCTCTCCATCCCCCCCCCCATCTGTTTGTATGTAGCCCAGGCTGGCCTAGAATTCACTGTATAGCTGAGGATAACTTTAAACTCCTGGTCTTCCTGAAGTGATGAGATTACGTGTACACACCCCCTCGATGGCTCACATGATGTTATATACTCTACCTACACACACACACACACACACACACACACACACACACACCCCTGCACTCGCTAAGTGCTTTCTCAGCTGAGCTGCAATGCATCCCCACCCCAGAAGAAGCCTATTGAAACGACTAAGCATTTTTCTAGAATTTAATCTTCCACCGCGCCAGAAGTGACAAAGGGGGCTATTATGTTGGATTTAACTTTAACTCAAAAAACGGAGAGCCTGTGAACTGCGCTGGGAAGGTCAGAAGAACTGCAGGGGAGAACGAAGAGAAGAGATGACTGCTCTCCTGTCCTCCAGGTGCGAAGGCTGGATCAGAATGTTCTAGTCCCTGCTTGAAGAATGGGCCCTTCCCCCAAGCACAACCTGACAAGGACATTGCCGGTTCTGCTTTTATCAGACCACCCAGAATGCGGCGCTTTTCACACCTCTTTAAAACACTCTTTTCCTTTTGTCTCTCTGGCATCTCGGTGTAAACGTTAACTCTGGGAGGTCTCAAAGTCAGACTCTGGAGCCTTTCCCTTCTCCCTAGATCTGCCACTAACAGAGCCGCTGAGCCTCTCTGCCTCCACCCCCCCCCCTCCTCTTGATTTGTGCTCTCCTTTTCTTCCTACACACTCATCCCACACACATCCCGTAGAAAGTGGAAGAGCATGAGACGGAGGGATCTCTCTGTCACCTGCTTCTCTATGCACACTCAGGACAAACTTAGTGTCTGTTTTTGACTCTGTTGCCAATGTAGAATCCTGCTTGTATCCCAGGCTGCCACATGCCCAGCCCAAGGCAAGGCACTGTGATCAGAACACGTCAAACCTGCTTTTTCCCCAGCCTCCCTGCTAGAGAGGGGGCTGTAGACATCACATGTGCCATTATGTCCCATCTGGAAGTTAAGTATGATGATGCAGCTTGCTTAGGCTAATGCAAAATATGAGCTGGTTTCTACCTCGTTTTATTTGTTTGTTTGTTTTTGGGGTTTTTGGGGTTTTTTTTGTTTTTTGTTTTTGTTTTTTTTTTGTTTGTTTTTGCTTTGATTTTTGTTTTCCTTTACAGGCATGCAAAAATTGGTCCTGTTTTTCCCTTCCAGGTTCTTCTTCTTTGGCCCAAGCAAAATAACCTTGCCTCTACCCATTCTCTGGTTGTTAAGGTTTCGTAACTAACATGGCCACTCTCACGTTTCTATGTGTTAAGAAGGAGGTCTTCCATGGACCTCTTAGAGGTGGGGAAATGCGATTAGACCTTCGTTTGAGTCTGTCAGCACCACTGCAAAATAACTAGACTCGATAATGCATAGGGAATTTATATTTCTCAGAAGTCTGGAGGCAAGGACATTTAAGAACAGGGTGGCATCAGGTTCAGTGTCTGGGGCAGTCTCCATTTCTACTTCCAAGATGGCAGCTGGCTACAGTCTTAGGAAGGGAGAAATTCTATTTGTCTGTGAGACAAAAGATGAAAGGGTGGAAAATCTGGGTGGTCTGAGAAATCTCCTTTAAAGGGCTCAGGCTCATTAATGAAGGGAGGAGCCCTGAATCTGACCGTTCTGCCCCGATCCCGCTCACCTCTCTCTCCCCTGCCCTCAGGCCTCTCTATTCTCCATGACAGAAATCAGGCCAGTTATCAACTCTACAGTTCTAGGTTCCAGGTAAGAGGAGTAATCAGACACTTCTCACTTTAAATCAACAGCTAGAAATGATGATATTTAGTGAGAAAGGCTTAAATCAAAGGCTAGACGTGCGCATGCTCAGCGAGAACGCCAACTGAGAAAGCGAGAAGGGCAGAAAGCCAGGTGCCACCGGCTACAGTCAAGCTGCTAAAGGAAACATTGCTGGAGAAAAGTGAAAGTGTTTCTTCGCTGAGCAATTAAGAAAGCAGAAACGTGGAGGTGAAGAGAAAAAGGCGTGTAAAAGCTGCTGCGTGCTCTCCAGAGAGATCCAGTCAGCCAGAATGGTCTTCCCTATCCGGAGAACAGCCTTATAGCTAACCACTGCGGTGGTTAGATAGGAGAAGGCAATGCCTGGTCTTCAAAACACCAGGACGACCTCTTGCTAGGGCAAATGCTGCTGATAACTTAAAGATGAAGTCAACAATGCTCCTTGTTAGGTACTATGATGAACGTTCTGGAACCCTTAAGAACATTGTTACACTTAACTCTGCCTGTGCTTTCTGGACAAAGTGACCAGGTGTGGAGACAGCCTGTCTGCATACAGCATGGTTTACTGGATATTTCTGGCACTTTTTTTTTTTTTTTGAGATTAGAAGACTGGGGTGGCAAGAAATTATTTTTTAAAATATATACTGCTTATTGATAGTTTGTCTGGGTATTTAGCAGAGTGGAGCTTCGTGGAGAGATTGTTTCTATATCTGGAAATATAATATCCACTCTGCAGCCCACAAATCAAGGAATGATTTCAATGTTCCAGCCCTATTATTAAGGAATTATATTTTGCCGAGTATAGCTGCCATGGAAAAAGTTTCTTCTGGTAGATCTGGTGAAGCAGAAAATCTTCAGGAAAGGACTTAACACTCTAGATGCCCATAAAAACATTCATAATTCACAGAAGGAGGTAAAATGTCAATCAAGAGGAATTTGGAGACCAGGTAGTGGTGGCACACCCCTTTAATCCCAGCACTTGGGAGGAAGAGGCAGGCGGATTTCTGAGTTCGAGGCCAGCCTGCTCTACAGAGTGAGTTCCAAGACAGCCAGGGCTACACAGAGAAACCCTGTCTCAACCCCCCCCCCTCCAAAAAAAGAGGAATTTGGAAGAAGTTGATTTCAGCTATCATTCATGACTTTCAGAGGTTTGTGGCTCCACCGTAAGTCTGAAGATGAGAAAGGACTGTCTGTGGAGAGACCCAGGCGAAGACGAACAGCCTGAAGATGAGGCCGAACTGCATAGTCTTGCTGGGGTCTGAGAGTCGTTCCACAAACCACACGAACACCGATATCAGTCAGACAGGGATGGTTTACTGAACGCACACTCTGATATGGATCGATCAGGACTGAAGCTCAGAATTCAGGACTGAGTCACGGGACTGAGCATCTTTCTCTGTCAGCTTATAAAGGAAAAAAAAAACCCACAAAACCCACGATGAGCCATAGTCAGGTGCAGGAAGTGCTGTATGGTAGTCAGTTCTGACTCAAGATATTTTAGACGTAACAGTTTATACTGACCTTTAACTTGATGGGTCGGTCCTATGTAGAGCTTTGTGGAATGCCTTAAGATTAACAAACAGGACAGACGGAACATAACGGAATGTGGTCAGCAGGGCCCTGCTCCGAGTCAAGTTATTTTTCTGTGTCAATGACTGGCAGGCAGGTTACAGCAACAATATGAAATAGCTGCCAGACATGGAACAAAATGGCTACAGCTATGCCCTGGGGTCAGACCTCAACAGTCTTGTGGTCAAATTTCAATGAATGAACAAGGAGTTGACTCTTTCAGGGGATAAGAAAAAGTAGCTTCTTAAGATGGCTTCTCTTGGTGAAAAGGCTGTGAGCACCGTGAAATAGTAACACCGATCCAGAACATTCTGCAAATGTAATGGATAAGACGGAAGCAGGGTTTGAGAGGGCTGACCCTAACTGGGGAATTCCTGCTGTGAGTAAAATGCTATCAACGGCATAACGTTCCACAGAGAAACCCGCCATCCAAGATCCAGTCAACTAGGTAACCTACTTTGCTAGCTTCTTCTAAGGACTTGCTATGGGAGTTCCAACCTTTGACCCCTATCACTCAGAGCAATCATCAGCCCTCAACATTATGGCAAAACCCTCAGCCACAAACAAACCACAAGACACCAGAGGCCCTTGCCGGCAGAGGTGGCACATGCCTTTAATCCTAACACTTGGGAGGCAGAGGCAGGCAGATTTCTGAGTTTGAGGTCAGCCTGATCTACAGAGTGAGTTCCAGGACAGCCAGGGCTACACAGAGAATCTCTGTCTCGAAAAACAAACAAACAAACAAACAAACAAACAAACAGACAGACAGACACCAGAGGCCCAAGAGATCCTAGGCACTTATTTTTGTAGATTCTTTTTTTTTTAAATCTTCTAAAATTACATTCATTTATTTATTATTTTATGTGCATTCGAGCACACAAGGGCGTAGAGGTCGGAGGACAAATTGTGAGAGTTGTTCTCTTCTTTCACTGTATGGACTCTGGAGAATGAAACTCAAGAGTCAGACTTGGTGGTAAAAGGCCTTTACCACTGAGCCACCCCACCAGCCTGATCCTTAGCAGTTTTTAAGTGATAAAATATTTTTGATGAAGGGCTATATGTTATTTTATACATAATAGTTTTTACATATTATAAACATAATTTTACCGTGCACGGGGAAGCCAGCATGATTCACTTTACTGCCAGGGTCTAGAGCTGAGTAGCAAAGGAATGTGTGCACAGAGAAAGAGACATTTACGCGTAAGGTTTCCTTCATAGAGATAAATTTTCCTGATGAAAGAACCTTATGCCTTTCTTTTAGCTGTTTCTCCTGTGTTATTAGCCAGAATAATGAACTCAAAATAACCCAAAGAAGATCAGAAAGTGCCCTTTCCCCTCCTAGGAACTTAAATCCTGTGATGCGTCTAAGAGTCCCAAAATGTCCCTATGGGATACCGGTAATGGAAGAAATTGAGGTTGAAACTTTCCTGTGTGATGTCACCATAGGGTGGAAGGCATCGAGACTCTATCACAGGGGGAGATCAAGGTAAGATAGAGAGCAGATGGAATTAGTGACCGAATTCCTCATTGAATGTGTCACAACTAGCAAAGGAGGTGAGCCCGGGCCAGGTCATGGCGTCAGGAAGGCCATGTTCACCCAGCCAAAAGAACACAACTATAGACTTCACAGCCATTGCCAGCAAGATGCATGGATGAACAGATTCAACAGCCTCTCACAACTCAGTGGATATCAACCTACCACACCAAAGAGACAGAGTGGACAGCTGTTACAAGGAGCATGGGACACGTACACAGCACACCAGCTTCCAGTGCCACTAAGGGACAAACTATCCCTTCTATAGACCCCTATCCTGGGAAGAGAGAAGAGGAGGAGAAACCCAGCTCCACTAGGAAGTCAACTTTTAAATGAGAACAGTTAGCTGACACAAAGTACTTTCACCCAAATATTTTAAGCACTCATTATAAAAGAACGTTTTCCTTCTTTCCCCTCAAGTCAGCTGCTTTGAGAGGTACAAGTGCTTTATTGAGTAAAGAAAGAGAAGGTTCTGTGCTTTGTAAATTTTTTAAGCTTACGTTCAATTGATAAACTATTGTTCAGTTTCCTCTCAAGGTTCTCAAAAGGAAATGAGAAAGGAATGGGTTTCCTGTGGAGAAGAATTCGGAGTGCCCTCGAGGTACAGAAGCAAATATAACTAAGTTTTAAAAACATCGAATGATTCTAAACTCCTCTGTTCGCTTTGCTTTATTTAGAAAAGGTCAAAAATGGGCTGGCAGGATGGTTCAGCCTGCAAAGGTGCTTGCTGTCAAGCCTGACAACTTTAATTAAATACCCAGGACTCTATGGGAGAGGGAGAGAACTGATTCCACTGATTCCGTAAGTTGTCCTCTGATGCCACCTACACACTGTGACATATGCACACACACACACACACACACACACACACACACACACTAAATACACACTTTGTTTTGAAGAACTCCGATCTGAGAAGACAGAAAATTCAGACACATTACCAAGTACTTTCTAGCTGGACTCCAGCTGCTGCTCTGAAGCAAGCCAGCACTGAGCATGGGGTGGTCAAAGCCCTATTCTGTGATCTTCCCTATGTTCCCCATCTCCGTCTATCTCAGTTAATGGTCCTGCTGAATTCCAAAAATATAACAACCCTCTTCTCTCTACATCAGTACTGTAGGAGCTTTTCAAGTATTCTTAGTAAAGAAGTAAGAAATGCCTAAAGTAAAAAGAACAAAACATCAACATCAAGGGCTTCTCTGAAGCAGAGATTCACCACAGCAGACTGGACGGGAATCCTTAGGCACTGACTGCCTCCAATGAAAAGATTTTAGGGCATTGGGGCTGGGAGTTGGCTTTCCTCCTTCTCATCCTGCTAGGGGACTCTTGTTCCAGATTTAGAGATAGCTCTTCTTCCAGGCGTGGTGGGACACGTGTGTAATCCCAGGCACGGAGTCTGAGGAGAGGGAAGCCAGTCTGGGCTACATAACAAGATCCTACCTCATCAGAGAGAAGGGGGAGAGAGGAAGGGGGTGACTGGGGTGTCTTCCATTAAACAGGGGTGTGTTTCAGCCAGAGAGTACTTTTGCTTGGCCCCTCCCACTGGGGGCACAGTGACAATAGGTGGAGACATTAAATTGTCACAGCATAGGGAAGCATTACATACGAGCAGCAACTAGGAAAGGGTCACAGACACAGCTAACTATCACACAGTGTATAATATAGAACCCCCTACAGCCAAGAATAGCTTGCTGCAAGTGATCAGGGTGAGAAGCCTCTTCAAGGAGAAATTCACTGCCAGAGGAAGGCACTACCTACCCCTTGCTGTCAGCTGCCTGAGGAGTCCAGAGACTTCAATTCAGATACAGCCAGGATCTAGGCTTAAGCTTCAGGAAGAATTCCAGAGGAGTCCTGTCAAGCAAAGCTGTGGCTTATTAAGGAAAAGACAGTGGGTGGCTACAGGCTCTGAGATTATCAAGAGAGAGAGCTGTGCTTATGTGTTTTGACAGTCTCTTGCTCCTGGTGTCACTCTTGCTGGTGTGTGTGTGTGTGTGTGTGTGTGTGTGTGTGTGTGTGTGTACACTTATCTTTAAGGCGTTTTTCTTGGCTAGGTATGCAGTTAGTAGAGTGTTTGCCTAGCAGCATATATGAAGCCCTGGGTTCATCCCCAGAGCCCATAAACCGGGCATGTTGGCTGAATGCCTGCAGTCCCAGTAGGAACAAGAGAAAGTCTCCTTCATCGAGGGAGATGTTTTCTGACATTCACACAGTGTCATAGATGTATACACAAACATGCACATGCATGAAAAACACACATGCATCATACATGTACATACATTGTCTCTCTGTCACTCTTTCCCTCTGTCTCTGTCTCTGTCTCTCTCTCTCTCTCTCTCTCTCTCTCTCACACACACACACACACACACTCAGAGAGACATACACACAAACACACACTGAGAGATAGATAGATAGATAGATAGATAGATAGATAGATAGAGAGAGAGAGAAACTGATCATAAATATTTAACCAAAAGTATGCAACATGACCAGTTGGAGTTTACGGGTCAGTGAATCACACACACACACACACACAAATAAAAAACCCTATCATCATCGACTGTTCCAAATGAAACATCCCGGTTCAGGAATTAAAAAAAAAAAAAAGTGGCCGGGCGGTGGTGGCGCACGCCTTTAATCCCAGCACTCGGGAGGCAGAGGCAGGCGGATTTCTGAGTTCGAGGCCAGCCTGGTCTACAGAGTGAGTTCCAGGACAGCCCGGGCTATACAGAGAAACCCTGTCTCGAAAAACCAAAAAAAAAAAAAAAAAAAAAAGACCAAAACAAAAAAAAAAAAAAAAAAAAAAGTTTCCTTATGCCCCGCCCCACCCCCAACACACCCAAAAAGGAAGAAAGATCAGGAGACTGTAGTAAACACTTCTGTGACTAAGGATTGATTGAGTGATTGACTGACATCTCAAGCTGGCCCTGGGTGAGTGGTGTCCTCAGAGAATCTGTTCTTATTGAAAGGGACAGGCCTGCCGGGTGGTAGTGGCACACAACACACCTTTAATTCCAGCATTCAGGAGGTAGAGGCAGACAGATCTGTTCAAGGCCAGCCTGGTCTACAGAGTAAGTTCCAGGACAGCCAGAGAAACTGTCTCAGAAAACAAAACAACAAGAAAGAAAGAAAGAAAGAAAGAAAGAAAGAAAGAAAGA
>NW_021621071.1:1539618-1574618 GCF_004785775.1 Grammomys surdaster
AAGAGGAGAGAGGGAAGGAGGGGAAAGAAAAGAAAAAAAGAAAAGAGCGAACCATGGCCATATCAAGGACTCCGAGGGCTTCACCCCATGAGAGGTCCCATCCGTGGTACTTTACTGAGCATGTACATTACTCTGCAGCAAACACCTATGAAGACACAACCGAGCACCAGCTCTCATTTCCTTTGTTCCGTTCAGAAACTCAATGGTGGTTCTGATGAAAGACACAGCATTCCCTCCAGACAAGGGCACACTCGCAGTATATAGAATTTGTATGCAGTTTCACAGTGTTTCCTAGATTAAAGCTCCTCTATCTCAGATCAACACAACTACCCTCAAAATACAACAGTGTCTGTGGACAGGGGCTTGAGGCAGGAGGTGTAGTATCCTGTTCGTTCCTGTTCCAAACATGATGAGTCTGCCATGCATGGGGTAGGATAATCAGTGGAACTGTCGGGCAAGCTGTTAAAGATGTTGGCTCAGAGTGTTCAGGTGCTTGCCACCAAACACATGGTAGAAATATAACACTGACTCCCACAGGTTGTCTTCTGACCTCTGTGTGTGCTCTGGCACACACACACATTCACACATACACACACACACACACACACATACTAAATAAATGGAATACCTTTTAAAAATGTTTCCAGATCTTGGATGACTTTGTACACATTCATAAATTTGAAAGAAAAGGGGGAATATCAATAGTGGCTTCACTGGCTAGAAACCAGGCTTTCTGTTAGTGGTATAAAAATGATAAATCCATAGAATGATGTTCAGCAGAAAAAGCTGGCTTGCTTCTGTTCCTCCCTTCTTCTTTCCCTTCCTTTCTTCCTCACGTCGTTTTTGAAGCGGAGTCTTGCTGCATTGCTTGTGCTGATCCTGAACTGTAAGGGTGAAACCCTGAATTATTCACTCCTGCATCTACCTCCCAAGCTGGGACTATAGGTCTGTACATCTATGACTGACTCTGTGTATTTAAGATATGACACATCCTTTGTGAGTTTCTGTTACTCTCCGTAATCACCCCTATTGAAGAACTCCATTGTTCTTGTTGGCTGTGTGTCAACATGACATGAGCTTCATCTGAGAAGAGGGAACCTCAATTAAGAAAATGTCTCTCAAGGCTGGGCACATTTTGTAGCACACACCTTTAATCCCAGGAGGCAGAGAAAGGCAGATCTCTGTGAGTTTGAGGCCAGCCTGGTCTACAAAGCAAGTTCCAGGATAGTCAGGGCTGGTACAGAGAAACTCTGTCTACAAAAATAAAAATTAAAAGAGAAGGAAGAAAAGAAAGAAGGAAGAAAGAAAGAAAGAAAGAAAGAAAGGAAGGAAGGAAGAAAGGAAGGAAGGAAGAAAGAAGAAAAGAAAGAAAGAAAAGAAAGGAAGATGTCTCTATAAGATTGGCCTGTAGACAAGTTTGTGGGAACATTTTTTTTTTATTATTGATGTGGAAAGGCCCAGGCCACTATGGTGTCGGGGTATATAAAAAAGCAAACTGAGCAAACCATGAGGAGCAAACCACTAAATAGCCTTCCTCCATGGGCTCTGCATAATGCCTGCCTCCAGGTTTCTGCCTTGAGTTTCTGCCCTGACTTCCTTCCATGATGGACTACAAGCTTTAATAGGAGATAAACTTTTTCTTCCCCAAGTTGCTTTTGGTCATGGGGTTGTATCATAAAAATAGAAAAAGAACTAAGATACACATTAAAGAACATACCATCTAAAGCATGACATGAAGCAGTACAACCAGGAGTGTAGATACCCATAATCCCAGCACTTAGGAAGACTTAGCAAGAGGACTGTCATGAATTTAGTACCAACTGACTACATAGCAAGACCCCCACTCAAAAACACAGAAGAAAGAAAGAGGAGGAAGAGGAGGAAAAGAAATAGAGATTTGGCTCAGCTTGACAACTGTGAGAACCCTACTTTGATCCCCATTACCCATATAAAAACAATGTGTGTCATTTCATCACTGAGGAGGTGGGGACAGGAGGATCTCTGGGGCTTGCTGGAAAGCCAGTCTAGCAAAATCAGTGCTCCAGGTCCAATGAAGACCCTGTCTCAAATGGAAAATAATCAAAGGTAGAGAGTGATTGAAGATGACACCTAATATTGGCCTTTGGCCTCCATACTCAAAACAAAACAACAACAAAAACTAGGCATGGTGGCTCTCACCTGTCATCACAGACCTTGAAAGATAAGGCAGGAAGTACAAATGCATTCTGGAATGCACAGAGATCACATCAAAAGACCTTCTAGATCTATATGATCTGGCTAGAATGTAGAAATGTCCTTAGTTAAAAAAAAAAAAAAAAAAAAAAAAAAAGCTGGGCGGTGGTGGCGCATGCCTTTAATCCCAGCACTTGGGAGGCAGAGGCAGGCGGATTTCTGAGTTCAAGAGTTCTAGGCTAGCCTGGTCTACAGAGTGAGTTCCAGGACAGCCAGGACTACACAGAAAAACCCTGTCTCAAAAAAACAAAAAAAAAAAGAAATGTCCTTAGTATACACCTTTAATCCCAAAGGGAGCAGCCATATTTGAAAATAACATCTTATTGAGGGGCAGACAAAGTGATGAATCAGAGAAAGATTTGACAGAATGAGTCAGAGATAAAGTACCCAACTCTCATGAGAACAGCACAGGAAAAAGAGGCTACTAAAGCATGGATCAAGGAAAAAGTGTGTGTGTGTGTGTGTGTGTGTGTGTGTGTTATTTTACTGGGAGAGTTTTACAGAGATAGGCTGCAAAGAGAACAAGCTAAGGATAGATGAAGACAGAGGGAGCCAGAGATTGAAAAGGGCCCAGAAGATTAGAACAGATTGCCAGAATTAATTTGAGGCCCAGCAGAGCAATTCAGTCGGAAGCTGAGAGAGGCCAGATTGAGTCAGTCAGTTTGGAGAGGACTTTGAGCCAGAATGACTGAGTTGAACCTGCCAGTCAGAGTTGAGAAAGAATGAGTTTATTCAGCAGTAAGCCTCTGAGATGATTATTACATCTGGTGGATAAAAGTTACTTTTCCAACACAGCAAGACTCTGTTTCAAGAAAAGAGAAAAGAAGAGAAGAAAGTGTCAGGGGGAAAGAGAGAGGAGGGAAGTGAGGGAAGAGGAAAAGAGAGGAGGAAAAGGGAGAGGAAGAATGAGGAAGCCGGGCGGTGGTGGCGCACGCCTTTAATCCCAGCACTTGGGAGGCAGAGGCAGGCGGATTTCTGGGTTCAAGAGTTCGAGGCTAGCCTGGTCTACAGAGTTCCAGGACAGCCAGGGCTACACAGAGAAACCCTGTCTCGAAAAACCAAAAAAAAAAAAAGAATGAGGAAGAAGATGGGAAGAGGGTCGAGGGTTTGAGGAGGGAAGGAGGAAGGGAACAGAAAAGAGAAAGAACAAACAGAGGACAGCAGGGCCTTCACTTCTTCTACTGCTTCGCCCTGCTACAGTGGCTTGCTGAAGAACCGCTGGGAAGGTTGTCGGCGGCTCTCCTTCATTGTGTATAAAGTTCAAAGACTGAATGAAAACCGGCCCTGTACATCCTAACCTCTAACACTCCTGTATGTTGGCTTGTGTTATTGTCTGAGAAATCACAGAAAAGGCTGAGTGTTTATAAAGGAAAGTAATTTGTGGGGTACATACTTTTAATCCCAGCACTTAGGAAGCCAGCCTGGTCTACATAGCAAGCTACAGTGGACTACACAGCAAGGCCCTGTCTCAAAAAAATGATTAAAAGGAAAGGTGTTTATGTACTCAGTTCTAGAGCCATAAAGTCTACAAGCAAGATGGCAGTTCCAGGGTCACTTGACATCACGCCATGGTCACAAGTCAGATGGCAAGTGAGTGCTCAGAGGAGACACCCTGGGCCAGCCCAGATACTCTGTGAGAGCTCCTTCCTCCATTAACCCACAGCCTGGGAAGGGGGCACATCAAAACCATAGCAACAACAACCACCACAACAAAACCCCTTCACTGCTGTGGTAATATTAAGGATTTTAAGATAGGTACATTACACTGGATTATACAGGTGAGCCCTACAGGCGTATATCTTATGAGGGGTACAGAGGGAGACTTAAAACACATGAGAGAGGACACAGAAGAGAAACGACGTGGCTAAGACGGCACAAGGCACAGATGACAAGTATCTTTAGAGCAAGGGCAGGGAAGGACAGTCCCTGGAGCCTGCAGAGACACTTCTGCCTGGACACGATTTTTAGTGAGATTCATCTTGGACTCCTGGCTTCTGTAACTGTGAAGGAATACATTCAAGGCTGTTCCATTTTGTTTTATTTGCTTTGTTTAAGAGAGGGTCTTGCTGCAGCCTAAACTGGCCCGGAACTTGAGCTCTCCTGGCAGCTGCCTCCATGTACTCAGATTACAAATTTGCATCACCAAACCCACCAGTTTCTGCAGTTTTAAATCAACAGCTCTACACCAGGGGGGCGGGGTTAATTTCTGTCATTTGAGACTCTGATGCAAGAGGACCCCTTGAATTTAAGGCCACCCGAGGCTATAGCGTGAAACCTTGTTACCAAAACTGTAAAATAAAATAAGTATCCTAAAACAAAATACCAAGTGTTAGTATTCTGTCTAAACTCCACCTCCACAGTCACCTGGCAACAGCCAGTTATGCTCCTCCCCACAGTTACCTGGCAACAGGCAGGTAGCCCTACCCACTATAAAAGGGGCTGCCTGCCCCCTCCTCTCTCTCTTACTCTTGCTCTCTGGTCCCTCGACCCCGTGCCTGAAGGTTGCCGTCTCCCCTCCCCCCTTCCCTTCCCCCTCTCTCCACGTGGTCATGGCCGGCCTCCACTCCTCTACTTCTCTTCTCTGCTCTCCTCTCCTCTCATCTTGATCTGCTGTGATCTGTCCAAGCTGCGCGTGAAAACCTTTTACCAAGTCTACAGACAATTGTTAGGAAATTAGTATGAAGGCTAAAACAGGTAAGAGACAAGAGGTTAGTCCATGCAGGTCGGAGCCTGCTTGTTTGTTATGGAGACTCAGCCATGTTTCTGTTCAGCCCCAAAGAGCCGTTCTTGAATCTTGGTGACTCTGCTGTCCCCTTGACTCTTGAGTGGTGATGGGCTGCCACACAATGAGGGACAGATTGTGACTTGCTTATACAGAGTTCTGCTTTCTTTTCTTCTGTGTCTTCTGTGTTTTACACTCTTCTGTTTCTGTTCCGTGCTTCAGGATAATCGCTGGCTGTTTGTGGAAGACTCCATCCTCCTGTGCGTCAACCCCTTTCCCCATGCTTGTACTTGATCTTAGGACTTGCCAACAGGAAGCAGCCTCTCCTTTCCCCCCGCTTGTGGCTTCCTTTCCTGAGCACAGTGGACGTGGAAGCTGCTAGCCCTCATGTTTGAAGCCACCTCCACCTCCACACCCGAAAGTTCTCTCTCTCTCTGAAGCACGGGATGGATGACAGCTCAGCCCAACCCCGTGTCTCTTATAAAAGCTTCCATGGTGACTTCCATAAATCCATTATGAAAATGACAGGGTGGGGTGTAGGGGAAGAAAGAGAGGTTGTTTTCGTGACTGGAATTTTTAAAAACCAAGAAATAGGAAATAAAGTAGGTCAGGTATTGCATTTAAGATAATCAGTGCAGACAACAGAAACTCAAAGCCACTCTCAGGAAAACTCTGTGAAATTCTCTTACATAAATTCCTCCTGCTGCTTCAGGGAGACATGGCATAGAAGAAAACCAGGGAACTGCTAAGAATGGGCAACAGAACCCCATTTAGATTTATAACACAGGGGCTTGATGTCTGTATATAAATACAAAATATTGCATGGCTATGTATAAGATATAATATATAAATTATATATTATATAATATATATAATTTATATATTATATATATAATATATAATACATGTACAGAGAGAGAATGTGTTTCTGACAGAGCACCCTTAAAAGTCTTATTTCTTGAGTGATAAAGATGTTTTTTTTTAAAGATTTATTTATTTTATGTATATGAGTATACCATAGCCTCTTCATACACACCAGAAGAGGGTGCCAGATCCCATTACAGATGGTTGTGAGCCACCATGTGGTTGCTGGGAATTGAATTCAGGACCTCTAGAAGAACAGTCAGTGCTCTTAACCGCTGAGCCATCTCTAGCCCCGCATCCTGTGTTCTAATATTTGGTTTCTACCTCTGACTCCTGATTTCAAAGCTCGTTGGGATTTCTTGGGTGGTCGGAACATCTTTTGTTCTGATGAAGTGAGTCTTGGTGGATTCTTTAATAGCTTCAGGATGCAGAGGGTCTACCAGAAGGACCAAGAGTGATTAGGAGCTTTCAGTTGGAATCTTCAGTCAGATGCGTGCCCCGCCCTTTGGGGAGATGATAGGGACTGGAGAATAATACTGCCTATATGGTGATGACATCATAAAAACTCAAAAGATGGGTCTGGAGTTGCCGGGTTGCTGGTCACAGGCACCTGCCAAGAGGGTAATGGACTCTAACTCCAAAGGGCCAGAAGCCACTATTCTCAGAGTCTTTCTAAACCTCCCTCAATGAACTTCTTGACCTAGTTATTCCTCTGCATCTTTTAATATGTGCTTTTGTTTGTTTGTGGTTTTGAGACGGGGTCTCACTACATACCCCTGGCTAGTAGACAAGACTGGCCTTGAACTCACAGAGATCCTCTTACTTCTACCTCCTGAGTATTGGGATTAAAGTTGTATGCTACCATGTCTGGCTATTATGTCCCTTATAATATACCAATAGACACAATAATCGATTCCATGAATGATTATGGAAAATTATCTAGTAGGAGGAAGGGGTCTCTCCAGTTTATAACAAACTGGTCAGAGGTACGCGTGCTGGTCTAGAACCTTTGACAGCAGAAGTATAAGACAATTCCATGGGACTGAGCAGTTAGCCTGTGGGGTCTGAACGAATTCTGGGTCACTAGCATCATGAATACATTGCAAGAAGTACAGCTGGTGTCCAGAGAGTTGACAAATGTGTTGGTATTATGAAAAACACCTTATCCCTAGGGAAAATTGGGCTATTTAGAGAGTTTGAAGAGACACTGTTAAAATGTCACCTACCCACTCTTTCATGTGACCCGAGGAGAACAGGGATCACACAACCGTGATGCAAAATTTTTCCATGTTCTCGTTGATTGGAGATAGAATCTCACCTTGGAGCTTAGGGCAGACCTCAGACTCTCGATCTCCCAATCTCCTTCCTTCAGCCTCTTGAGTGCTAGGATAACAGACGGATACTACCAGGTCCGGATTTATTTTTGCATCTATCTGGTTTTACATTTAAGGAATGTGCAGTGCTCGCATACACACTTTTGTGGGGGGTGGTGTCCAGGGCCTTGTTTACGCTCGCTCTACCGTAAAGAATATGTTAAAGCTACAGATAACCCTGAAAAAATCATAAACTCACATATTTTTTTTTTTTACGTTTACCCCATCTTTCAACTTGGCATCACTCAGAATATCATGGTTTGCATGTAAAACCTATAGGAGATTCACGATATTGGGGACCTAAAAGTACTATAATACACAAACAGAAAACAAACACAAAAACAAACAAAAACCCTGACATTAAAAAGAAGAAACTCTCAGAACCAGGAAGTTTGGTTCCTGAATCCTCCCTGGGAAGGCGAATGTGAGGAGGGTTCAGTGTGGTGGGACCCAGTGAGCCCCTTTGAGTCTGCGCAGACCTCATGTTTTTGTCTGAGATTCAGGGGCAGGCGGCATAGCCGCACTCGGGCTCATCCTGTCACTTGCTTCAGGCTCCTTAGCAGCTTTTAGACTAACACTGTGCAGGCGAAAGCCTGTGGAGAAAGAGAACAGGCTCAGCATCCCGCTAGGATTCCTGCACCCTCTCTGCGCTCTCAGACTTCACAAGCGCCGACGGGAAGACCCCGCGGTAGCCGTCAGGTTGGCAATCATGTGGAGACTCGTCTGAGTGGAAGTGACAGTTTCCCCTCAGGGATTATCTTTGATTGACAGAAAATCTAAACTGGACATAGGGAGTCAGGAGCGTGAGAACTCTGATTCTCCCTGGGTTGGCACTGTTGTGAGGATGTGTCAGGGAAGCCCGGGGCTACTAGAGGAGGCAGCAGGGTGGATGCGCTGTGCCCACCTACGTCTTTCTGCTTGAAGTACCTCAGGTGGATCGAGCTTTCCAGTTTGCTCAAAGAAGTTGAAGCATGAAGCAAGCTACTTAACCTATTAATAAAGAAATCAACATGTTCGTTCGTTTTCGAAGTTCTGACATCACACGCCATTATCTTCAGAGCGATAGCCAAATAGAATAGAAGGATGAAGTGTTAGATCACAAATAGTGGATTCGGGGAAGATGGAGCGGACCAAGTAGGCAGATGGGCCTCTGATAACTGAGAATATCGATTGGTTAAGGGGAAGCAAGCTAGGGAACAAAGAAACAGCGACAAGAAAAGACCGCTTTAATGGGGGAGGGGGTGGAGTGCAGAAAATGTGCATGACACAAAAAGGAAGGAAATCTGCTTTTCACCCTAATCCTACTTGTAAATTTAACTAGTGGGGTAGGCAAACAACAAGACAAAGTCCGAAAGAGCCTTAACGTGGTGGCCTTTTGGTGTGTGTGGTCTGTGTGTATACACGTACGTTTGTATGTGTGGTCTATGTGTATGTGGTACGTTTGTGTGGTATGTGTATGATGTGTGGTATATGGTATAGGTATATGGTATGTTTGTGTGATATGTGATGTGTGTGTGTGTGTATAAAAAAAGTTAATCCTCGTACCCAGGCAGGAACCCGGGAAATAAACTGGAATCTCTCAGAAATGGGGCATGGTGGTTTTGAGGTACCTCAAGCGATTTCAAGTGCATCATGGAGGAATGAGGGAGTCCCAGTTCCCGGGTCAGAAACTCGAGTTAGCCGTCACCTCTTTCAGACTCATTCCTTCCCCTGCCTGAGACGAACACAGCGAGTTGTATTGTTAGCGTCTCGAGTTTCCTGCCTTTTTGGCTGATAGTGCTCCGTAGGTGCTTGGAGGACAGGGTTGTTTTTTTTTTTTTTGGAGAAGGGTGGCCACCACTTTCAAGACCACACGTTCCCGCAGCACGCGCAGAGATGACGCCACTCACTTAATTGCATTACACGGCTCTGAGTCACCTGGCACCCTGCCAGCAGACAAGTTCCAGACTCAGTAGACATTTTTATCCTTCGAGCTGGGACCTGGGATGCGGCAGACAGAATTAGCTCAGGGCTTCTCCTAGGGAAGGTGCCGCTCGCTGCTCTGCGCTTACATAACCGTACAGCTGTGCAAGCAGGCCCACGGGGCGCCATCCCAACATTATCTTTGTTTCTTTCCATCAATTTAAAACTCTAACCAGTGGAAAAGAACTTCCCTCGTCAATTAAAAAAAGAAAAAAGCTCTTGGTGTCAATTACTTTTAGCTGTGAGGCAGTCTTCTTATTTTTAGAAACGTAACATATTCAGTCTCCCATAATGATGAAAAATCCAAACTGGATCCTGGTTCCTGTTCTTCTCTTGATCTGGGATGGATGATTATGTGGGAGAAGACAACAGTTTCTTCTGCCCTGCTAGGTTTTATGATTGGCCTAAGAATTAAATCTGCATAAGACAGATCAATAGGAGAAAATCAATTTTAATGAAGTACATGGAGTTGTTAGGGTCAGAACCTAGGTACTAACAGCCTAACATGAAGGCCCATCTTCAACCACCCTCACTGAGCCAATTAAACAGATAAATAATGGTAAGAAGAGAGAGAAAGAAAGTCATTCAATGCCATCACATGGAAATGAGGAACTATGAGGTCATGTGACTCCCCACACCCAGTCCATCCTGACGGGAGATTTAGGTTTAAATAGGGGGCAAGAGGGGACAGGTTGTCTGAACTCTTGATATTTCTTCCTGGGAGTCAAATCCTCACCTCTGGCTGACCCTAAGAGCTCCAGGCTTTTCTTTGTCCCAGCAAGAGACTTCTGGGAAAGTACCGATTTCTTTGGGTTATCATCTTAATAGTCTGATAGCTGAAGGGAAGGACAGTCTTAAAACATTCCATTCCCAGCCGGGTGGTGGTGGTGGCGGCGGCGGCGCACGCCTTTAATCCCAGCACTTGGGAGGCAGAGGCAGGCAGATTTCTGAGTTCGAGAGTTCGAGAGTTTGAGGCTAGCCTGGTCTACAGAGTAAGTTCCAGGACAGCCAGGGCTACACAGAGAAACCCTGTCTCGAAAAACCAAACCAAAAAAAAAAAAAAAAAAAAAAAATTCCATTCCCACCAAGAGTACACACACATACGCAAGTCCCACAGATGTGTGGGACACAAGGAAGGACCCAGAGCAGTGAGATGTACGCATCATCCCTAGGTAGAGAAAGGTTCTGAGGCAGTTGGCAGAGATGAATTGTGGAAAAGGGAGAACTAAAATGTGTTATAAATAAAGTCTGCCTTTATTTATAAGGTTGTACACAATAAAGTCTTTCAGCTGTCAAAAGTCTCCTAGGAGCAGCTAGCTACATTCCTGGGCTAGATACCTTTAGTAATGAAAGTTTCATTACCAATGTCAAAGTCCTTTCAATGTTAAATGTTATATTTATCATAAGAAGGAGAGACGAACGTCTTTCCTCAGGTTGGCTTACTAGCTTCTTTTTAAAAACTGAAGACACGGAGCTGGAAGGCATGGTCTCCTATGATAGTAACTGTCTAGGTTGAAGGAGGAGAAAAATCTAGTTTTCTGTGTCCTATATCCAGCTGGTTTTAAAATACGTTTTTAGTTGAAACTGAAACATCACTTCCCCCCTCCCTTGCCCCGCCCAGTCCTGTACCAGCTACCCTCCCATAAGCCCCTCCCTTGCACCCCCCACTCTCAAGTTGATCCCTCTTTTTCTTGATTATTGTTGTTATATACATATAGATGTGTGTATGTGCAAAGGCATGGCCACCCTTCATTGGACAACCCAAAAGGATACTCGTCCCAGGGAAAGACTAATTCTTGGTCTCCCCAGTGGTCGTTAATTGTCTGTAGTTCTTTGTCTAAGGATCCGAAGGCCATGAAAATTTCTCCCTTCCACCTTACACGTCCATTGAGACCACCATGGCTCAAGTCTTGTTTATTCAGCCATTTCTAAGATAGACTGTCTCACAGAAGATTTTCTGGTATTCCGTTTTGGTTTTGTTTTGTTTTTTGTTTTGGTTTGTTTTGGTTTGTTTTGGTTTGGTTTGGTTTGGTTTGGTTTGGTTTGGTTTGGTTTTTCGAGACAGGGTTTCTCTGTGTAGTCCTGGCTGTCCTGGAACTCACCCTGTAGACCAGGCTGACCTCGAACTCAGAAATCCACCTGCCTCTGCCTCTCAAGTACTGGGATTAAAGGCGTGCACCCCCATTGCCCAGCGGTATTCTAACTATAATCTTTCTGCCTCCTCAGCTGAGATGTTCCTTGAGCCACAGATGCAGGAGCTGTAAGGTAGCTCCTTGGCTTGTAGCCCCTTGGCTTGTAACCGTTGGCCTTGGGTTCCCTATGACCTCTTGATCTCTGTATTGTGTGCAGTAATAGATTTCTGAGATGACCTCTGCTGGGTGTTTTTATGTCAACTTGAGATAAGCTAAAGTCCTCTGAGAGGAGGAAGCCTCAATTAAAATCAACTAAATCCGCCGGGCGGTGGTGGCGCACGCCTTTAATCTCAGCACTTGGGAGGCAGAGGCAGGCGGATTTCTGAGTTCGAGAGTTCGAGACTAGCCTGGTCTACAGAGTGAGTTCCAGGACAGCAAGGGCTACACAGAGAAACCCTGTCTCAAAAAACAACAAAAAAAAATCAACTAAATCCATAAGCTCAAGCTAGAGACAAGCCTGTAGGGCTTTTTCTTAATTAGTGATTGATGGGAAAAGGCCGAGCCCGATGGGTGGTGCCATGCCTGGGCTGGTGGTCCTGGGTTCTATAAGAAAGCAGGATGACTGCTCTTAGGACCCTTCCCTCCTACTGGGCTGCCTAGTCCAGCCTTGTTATGAGATTTTGTGCCTGGTCTTATTGTAACGTCTTATGCTGTGTGTAGTTGGAATCCCTGGGAGATAACACCGCTGTTTTCTGAAGGGAAACAGAAAAGAAGTGGATCTGGGGGGAAGGGGAGGTGTGTGTGTGTGTGGAGGGGGGTGATGCTGGAAAGAATGGGGAAGAGGAAACTGCAGATGCATTGTATGAGAGAAGAACACATTTAAAAAAAAAAGAAAGGAAAGGAGGAGGGAGGGAGGGAGGCAGACAGAAAGGAGGAAGCAAGCAAGCAGGCTGAGCAAGCCATGGAGAGCAATCCGGTAAGCATCACTCCTCCATGACCTCTGCATCAGCTCCTGCCTCCAGGTTCCAGCCCTGCTTGAGTTCCTGTCCTGACTTCCTTTAGCGATAACTACAATGTGGAAGCATAAGCCAGATAAACACTTTTCTCCCCAAATTGCTTTGGTTGTAGTCTTTCATCACAGAATTAACCCTTAGACTGTCTCCATTTGCTGGAAAGAAAGGCTTCTTTGATGTGAGGTGGCAGCCATAGGTTATCTGTCAGTATAAGGACGAGACGTAGAATGTAGTAGGTGCTGATGATAGTCTAACAAAGTAGTAACAGTCGGTTATTTTCTACAGTCCTTGACCTCACTAGCCCCAGGAAGCTGGGTAGGTCTCTAGACTCCTCTTCCTGTTGAGTAGGCCTTAAATTCAATTAGACAGCTGTCTGGTTGCCATTGACGTGTGAGTGACACTTCTCGAGCCTTTCTGCATCTCTCACCTAGCTGGTAATTGTCATGGCCCATATGTGTTGTAGCTGAATAGGACTTTTTCCTTCCTTCACTTGGCAGCTGGCATGGTATTTTCAGAACCATGGAAGCTAGACTACAGGAAAGAAACTTTCAGGTCAGATCCAGCTCGAACCATCCATTGTCCCAAGTGTGCAATGTCTTAAAAGGAGGTGCCTGGTCCTTGAATTTCTATTAGTCTGTGATTCTGGCGGGGAGCATAGTCTATCCAAGTGGCTTGACTTCCATATAGACAAAAATATAGATGATATATATATGCATTTTACATATAACATATTTATGTATTACATATAATTTTAGGTAAACATAAAAGAATGTGATTCCTTGAGTCTTTCTCAAACAACCTTGGTGTGATGGGTCCCTAGTCCCTTCTCCTTTTGGACTGATGTCTTTTGCTTCTCTCCCAGTTGGAGCTCCCCCCACCCATTATTCCATTTCCCACTTTATATAATCTGTATCTGTCTTAGGGTTTTACTGCTGTGAGCAGACACCATGACCAAGGCAAGTCTTACAAGGACAGCATTTAATTGGGGGAGGCTTACGGGTTCAGAGATTCAGTCTATTATCATTAAGGTGGGAGCATGGCAGCATCCAGGCAGGCATGGTGCAAGAGGAGCTGAGAGTTCAACCTCTTCATCTGAAGACCCCTAGAAGACTGGCTTCCAGGCAGCTAGAAGGAGGGTCTTAAGGCCCATGCCCACAATGACAGACTTCCTCCAACAAGGCCACGCCTACTCCAACAAGGCCACACCTCCTAATAGTGCCACTCCCTGGGCCAAGCATATTCAAACCACCACAGTATCCTACAATTCTTCTTCCCATCCCTGTGGTTCGTTTATGTTTCCTGATTTCTGTGATTACTCCATGTTCTTGTTCAGCCACTTGCTCCCTATGGATAACTTGCTTTTTTGGTTTATCAAGTACTAGTGTTTGTCATACAGTTCACGATAGATTTGGGTAAAGGCTTTTGTCTACACAGATACTTGGTAGACACTGGCAAGAAAATTTTAAAGGAGCAGGGAGCTGTAAATACTCCTTAACGGAGAACTGAGTCAGACTTGAGAATGTGTTTTCTGCCAGGCTGGCAAAACACAGCTCTGGTGAGTAGGACGCGTGAACTGGTAATGGTGGTCATCTCCAGCAGTCCCGAAGAGGCAAGGGTTCAAGTGAGGAAGAAACAAGAACTCAGAGTCTGTGCCAAACCGCTGTTGACGTCAGAGAGTTTTGCCATCACCATCAAGTAAGGTCTTAGTCACATGGCTAGCGGTCCAGAGGAGGATCCTGGTCCTAACTTGGAGAGCTGGGCACTGTTTAGAGCAAGACAAAACTCAGTTCTGGGAGAAAAGTTAGGCCAGCAGATCTAAAGTCCGGAATTTTACTAGGACTCTACCACATTGCTATTCTTGGGACTTGAAGTCAGAGCTGGCGTAGGAGGTGATGGCTCCGCTCAGAGACTCATCTGGATCTGTAAATTCCTCCTCGCCTAGGTTCTAGAGCTTGTGCGGAGGCGGCGGTGGGGCGGCTGGGAGTGTTGGATACCTTCAAGAGCTTATGGACAGGGTGTTTCTTAGGCTTGATTTTTGTGTCTGTGAATATGTCCCCTGCCCAAGCTCCATTGACAGCCATCCTTCCCACCTGAAGAGATTTTTCTGTCACCTGCAAGCTCGACCATCACATATTCTAAAATCATGACTTTACCCCAAATCTTCTCTATGCCTTTTCTCATATTTATAAATACCAAACCCAGGACAGAACAAACGGGGTAATGATGATCATTCTTCAGCTTGGCAGCAGATGAAAAAAAAAAAAAAAAGAGCAGACAATGCTATCAAGTTATCTCGGGAGGCAACAGTGGCGCCTGTCCGTTGCTGCATTCAGTGGGTACCGAGGTTGACAAGGAAGCCTGGTGACACAAAAGGGGGAGCAGAAGTGACAGCTATAGGAACAGAGAACAAAGGACTTGGGTCTATCTAAAGATCCAACTTCCATGGAGACATCTTTAAAGGTAATCTTCTTAGATAACCATGTGTTGCCATGACATGCAACTTGTCAGGTTCTAGAGCGAGGTCTTTTGTGTTGAATCATGAGAGAGAGAAGTCAGTTACTCTGTGTGAGATAGAAGTAGATAATAACTACTAATATTTTCCAGTCCTCTCTGCCCCCACTCAAGGCTTCGTACCATGCCACTGCTTATAACATATCTGTTTTTACAAAGGCCATTAAAGCTAAGCACTATCATTACCTCTTCTTGCATGGAAGAAAACCAAGGCTTGGTGAGGAGAAGAAGATCCAGGTAGAGCCACCTGGAGAGAAAGAGAGTCTGGCTAAAAGCAGTCATGCCTGACATAGAATCCAGTGGTTCAAGAACTGGGGATGGAGATATTGCAATTTGAGACCCATACCTGTTTACCCTATCCTGATTAACAAAAGCATTCAGGGTCACAATAGTAAAGAATTCTAAACTGCCAGGATAGCTGAACCTTTACACTACGGGTACCAGTCTTATACCCATGATCGCATCCAAGAGAGCTGCAGTCACTGTCCTGATGCTTGCCGAGCAGAACGAGAGCTATTTGGTCAATGTTCTACATGTTAAGTATCATTCTAAGACCTGCGTGCATACTGACATTTATTTGGTTATTTGTTTGTTTCAATCATTTATGTATTTAAAAATGTGTTTCGCCGTGGCAGCGCTGAAGGGGACAGAAGGACTCATGGAGCATTGTATGCCACAGATGTTGCCAGAGCGCTGAGGAGAGAACATCAGGGCTGCCCCAGCTGCACATCAGTCCCAGCTGCACATCTGTCCCAGCTGCACATCTTCAGAGACAAACACTACCCCAACCATGACTAAAACATGCTCAAGAGAGTCCTCACAATAGTGACATCTTTGAAAGCTGGAACAGTGTCGAAGTCAGTGTGCAAATGCTACCACTGACTGCTTTGGAGTAAAAGACAGAGAAGCAGATAGGAGAGACAGTTGGTGAAACTGTGGCCTGAAGAACACACTGTGCCTGCAGCTACAGGTCAGCCCACATCCCGGCCTTCCACCCCACCGCCTTCACTGTGCTTTTTGTAGGAGGTGCCACCAACTCTACTTTATCTCTCTGCAAATCTAAAGAACAAAATTACCACCAGAGGTAGTGGTGCATGCCTGTAATTCCAGGACTTGGGAGAGTCTGGTGGATCTCTGTGAGTTCAAGGCTGGCCTGATCTACATAGCGAGTTCTAGACCAGACAAATCTACATACTGAACTCTGTCTCAAAGCAACAACAAAGCCTAAATGCATCCTGAGAGCCAAATAAATGTTGAGCTTGTTAGAGTCCTTTCTCTACATTAGAACTAAAATTCCACACAGGGGATTGTATTCCAGATTTAAAAGAAATGAATGAAAAAAAATACACCACGGATGTGAAACAGCTTTTTGTCTGTGTTCATAAAGCCCCCTGTATCATAGAGAAAATGAAGGATAGTGTCCTAAAAAGATGGACTTTAAAGAAGGCCCCGACATAGAATATCTGTAAGTGGTTTGGAAGGTACAGGCCGGCCTGTGAATGTATCTGTTGGTGTGAGTAGTTGGAACATGCTTTTAGGTAGCATCTTTAATTAATAGTACATTTCCCCTCAAAGCCAAGATGATGACACTGAGCTAAAAGCCTTCATGGAGCCTCCCAACATTTTTCTTAGTGTTATTGAAAAGAATAGAGATACAATTGATTTATTACCTTTCCCATGTACACAAGGAAATATCCCAATCGCGTACCTTCCCCGTGTTTCCATCCAGCTTTCCTGAAAACTAATAGCTTTCCCAGAAGACAGTGATCCTCCAGGGGCCCCATCAGATATCCTTCATATCAGCTATTTCCATTCCAATTCAGAACAGTAACAAAATTGCAAATATGAAGTAGCAACGAAAATTTTATGGTTGAGGGTCACCACATGAGGAACTGTGTTAAAGGGTCACAGCATTGGGAAGGGGGAGAACCGCCAACCTAGAGGAAAAAAGGAACAAGTTTTAGATTCATTTTCACTAGCTCTTTGTGTTTATTATGTGTATGATGTATACATTTCTATGTGTGTGTGTTTGTGTGTATATCTGTGTGTCAGTGTGTGTGTTTGTGTGAGTGTGTATGTGTGTGTCAGTGTATGTGTGTGTATCTGAATTTGTGTGAGTGTGTATTTGTGTCAGTATGTGTGTGTGAATTTGTGTATGTGAGTGTGTGTGTGAGTGTATGTGTGTCAGTATGAGTGTGTCAGTGTGTGTGTGTATCTGTGTGTCAGTGTGAGTATGTATATGTGAGTGTATGAGAGTGTATGTGTACCTGTGTGTATGTGTGTCAGTGTAAGTATGTCAGTGTATGTATATGTGTAAGTGTGTGAGTGTGTGTATCTGTGTGTGAGTGTGTGTAAGTGTGAGTATGTATATGTGAGTGTATGAGAGTGTGTGTGTGTTGCAGGCACATATTCACACTGTGTCCATCTGTGTGTGGAGGCCAGAGGGTATCAGGTGGCTTCCCTACCTTCTCTATTGAGACAGGAGCTCTTCATGGACCTGGATCTGCCTGAGTCAGCAAGACTAGCTGACTAACAAGGGTACCCTGGGTTTGAACTCGTGTACTCATGCTCTCTCATGAAGCACTCTGTCTACAATGCCATCTCTCCAGCGCCTCATCTGCTGGCTGCCACAGTTACATAGCTGACACAAACCTAGAGTCACCCTAACTAAAGACTCACCCAGATCAGATTGGCCTGTGGCTGAATCTATGGAGGCATTTTCTTAATTGTCCAGTGATGTCAGAGGGCCTGATCCGCTCTGGGCTGTGCCATCTCTAGGCAGGTAGGCCTGGGTTGTACACAAAAGGCAGCTGAGCAAGCCAATAAGCAGAGTTTCTCCATGGCTTCTTCTCCAAGTTCCTGCCTTGGCTTCCCTCCAGGTTGAAATGGTGCCTGTCTGCCCCACCCCTACCTGGCCACCCTCAAGTCACTTTGGGCTCTGGTATTTAGCAAAGCACACTAGGACAGCGGCTCTTTAAGACTTCAGACAGCAAGGGCTGCTTTTGTACTTTCAGGAAACCCAAGGATTTATGAACAGTTTGCTATAAGTTTTTAACACTGGGATGAAGAGACCATTTTCTTTCTACTTTTTCCCCCCAGAATGGTTTAAGTCCTCGTGGCCTAAATGTGTATTCTTTTGTTCCTACAACTTCTAATGAAGAACCGCTTTCTTCTGGTCTTCCAGGAGCTTCCCCTGCCTTCCAGCACACTGGCTTGAGTCAAGAGGTTTGCCTTGTTGGAAATAAGCCTTTGTTTCCATCAGTCATTAATGGCTCTGTGTTTTAGTTTCTTTAAAGCATAAGCGTTTGGCATATGGCTGCTAAATTGCTTTGGTTCCTTTCATGAGCCAAAGTATCTAGTTCCTGGATGCTTAGACTAAAGGCTCTTAAAATGAGTGGGGACCTGTCTTCCTCGTTTGCAGGCCCAGTTTTGTTTTGCACACTTATAATGCACCTAATGTGTTCTGGTGTCGTAATTGCTTATGGTCTCTGGCTTCAAAGGGTTTGGGGGAAGGTAGAAATGCTTCCCATTTTTTGTGCTTCTAATGGTTAATTATCTCTCAAAATTGTCATCTCACAAAATTGATTATCAGGCAGTGGCTGTTAGTTCTCAGTGAGTGAGTGCCGTAGGGGTCTTTGGAAGATAAAATATATAGACTTTCTATTACTCATGAACTGGTAAAATTAGTGACAATTGCCCTTTACCTGGATAGGAAATCCTTGCCATACATTTATGTCAACACACATAGAAAATTCTCTGACAAAGTCACTTGATTGGAAGCCTCTGCACTTTTGAGCATAACTCGAACATGATAGGAAGTTAGTTACATTCTGCAAGTCCAGAGTTGGGCTCTGGAAGCTGAACTCAGCCTCACTGGCTCCTTCCATACTATAGTATCTTATTTAAAAACTTTAAGATGTATTTTTACGATTTTTTAAATTATAGCTAGATGTGTATCTATGTGTGAGTGTATGCGCATGTGAGTGCAATAACCCACACAGTCCAGGAGGGGGTGCTGGATCCATCGTAGCTAGTTACAGGTGGTTGTGAGCCATAAGTATGGGTGCTAGGAATTGAACACAGGTCCTCTGGAAGACAGTCAAGCGGTCTAAACCACTGAGCCATCAGACCATGTATGTAGTATCTTGTTAACAATCTGGAGGTGTTTAATCCACAAGGTCCATAGAAATATTTTTAGTTCGCCGTCTGATTTCTTCAAATATCTTACTTTAGCTCACAGATATTTGTTGCTTAGCAAACACTGATGAACTTACAGAATGAATCTATTTCTATTCATTAAAAACTGCAAAAAAAAGCTGGGCAGTGGTGGCACACATCCCGGCACTTGGGAGGCAGAGGCAGGTGGATTTCTGAGTTTGAGCCCAGCCTGGTCTACAGAGTGAGTTCCAGGACAGCCAAGGCTACACAGAGAAACCCTGTCTCAAAAAACCAAAATAGATAAATAAACAAACAAACAAATAAATAAATATTAAAAACTGCAAAACTAATCCGCTTCATGTTCCAAACTCAATTCATTTCAATCTATGTGTTTTTTTTTTGGGGGGGGGGAAGACAAAATTATTTTTTAAGTGGTTGCATGGAACTTAGCTATTTCCATGTAAGCTGTATGGTATGTGTGAGTCATATACATGAATTTCATAGTTTTATATGCACCGTATGTGTAGCCAGGCATGTCCTAAACACTGGGGTATACTTTGAGAAATGTGTTAAGTGGTTTGAGTATCACACAACATACTTTCACAAACTAAAACACCATGGATATCACTAGGCCATACAATATGTTGTAAAATTGTGACCACCATAGAATACAGCGCCTTGTACAGCCAGGCAATCACACTACCCTGAGCTACAGCCCCAGCCATTGTGGTTTTGAAACAGGCTGTAGAGTACAGGCTGTGACTCAGTGGGTAAAGCTGCTTTCTTCCAAGGCTGATGATGACCTAAGTTCAATGCCACTGTGGTAGAAAAGGAGAAACAACTCCTACGAATTGTCCTTTGATCTCAACATAAGGTCTGTGATGCCTATTCGCGGTATTCACAGTTGTCAACCTGACTACATCTGGACTTACATAAAACTCAAGCAGTTGGGCACAGCAGTGAGGGATTCTTCTTAATGAAATCCTTTGAAGAAGGAAGACCCACTTTTAGCCCAGATCTTTTGAGGTGAGAAGATTTAATCGGAGACACACCTTCTTCTGGAAGCCTATATAAAGGACTCAGAAGAAGGAAGCGTTTGCTCTTTGCTTGTTTGCTTTTGCTCTCTCTGACAAGTTCGCACCTCCGCTGGCGTTAGAGCCTACCTTCTTCTTTGAGATTCTAACATGTACTGAATGAAGACCAGCTGAGGCACCTCTTTGGGATTCTGGTAGATACTTGAAGACCAGGTGAGCTATCCAGCCTTATGAACTACTGAATTCTTAGATCTTCTATTCGTTAGACCACAGCCTGTAAGCTACTCTGGAAATCCTCTTTCTATATCTAGGTAGAGGTTCGTTCTCTCAGTTCTATTCCTCCAGAGAACCCTAATACATGTTCTATGACACGAGCACCCAGACACACACACACACACACACACACACACGTATACTCACACGTATAATAATGAAAAAATTTTAATATAATTAAAGGTAGTTTTTAAAAGAAGAATTCTAAGTTGGCCTTAAATCCTAGTCTCTACCCCAGCCTCTAAAGTATCGGGGTTATAGATGTGTGCAACCCCAGCTGCCTTTGTTTGGTCTTTGCTTTGCGGTTGGGACACATGATCTCACTGTGGCCTTGGTCTCCTCATCCCCAACCTCTCAAATGCTGGGATTATAGCCATGTGCCACCATGTTCTGTTTAGTCAGTTGGGGGGGACTATTATTGTGTGTACACTCCACCGTTGATCAATGACAATGTCGTCAAAGCACGGCTGTTTACACATGTAACCTGAGATTCCTACTGATTCACGATATTGTGAAATCTGTCTACTAGTCGGTTTGAGATCCACACTAAGGAGCGGATAACAAGGAAACGAATACTTTCCCCTGGGCAGCTTTCAAACAGTGAATTGGGCTTTTGACACTCTTGTTATGTTCTGTGTCCCCAGTCTTCCTCATCCCATAATCTTCAATGTCCATGGTATTCCTGTATCCTAATGGAAGTGGACATTGTTGTGGGGTATCCACCAGAGAAGACTGCTCAGACATGGCCTTAAGTCAATAGAAAGCCTTTATTAGCTGGCCAGTAACTACACAGTTCAGGATTTGAGCGTAACCCGGAGATTTGCTCAGGGCGAGCTTTTAAACACACAAACCATGTTCTGGGTTGGCATACTGCACTGAACAAGGACCGTCAGCCAGAAGTGAAAACTGCAGAAGCTAAAAAGCAAGGTTAGCACATTTAGAGACTTTCCCAGAACTATGGACTTTGATGGGTTAGGTCTTCGTTTTCATTTTGGTAGGAGGTAGGTGCTGTCTACATGTTCAGTTTTACAGCCTGAATGGTATTTCCATCATGGAGTCAGATGTGCTAAGGTCGGGGAGACCTACTAAGGTCTGTGGCCCTGTTATGCATATGTATGTATGCATGTATGTATGTATGCATGCATGCATACATGTATGTATGTATGTATGTATGTATGTATGCATGGATGGATGGATGGATGGCCACAGTTTTGGGAATTAGACTCAGGACCTCATAAATGCTGGACAGGTACTCTACCTTAGAACCATATCTCAGCGAAAACATTCCCAGCTTTGTCTGCCTTTCCCATTTTATGACACAACCCCCCAACAATAGGCAAAACTCACCCTGATTATTGTAGAAATTTCAGGCAGCTGTTTGAAGGAATAGAATCTCCTTGTAAAGGACTTCGTAAAGATAAGCAGGAGGATAGATGCTATTGTCAGTCAGGGGCGGGGCGGCATATTATTCTAATCTGGATGTGGCATCCTATGGCATCCTATGGAGTAGGCTTACTCTGGCTGTTGCCAAGAGCTCTGACTTCCCTGAGTCTGTCCTGCTTATCACAAATGTTTCCTATTTCAAAGTCCAGAAACTCTAAATTCAGCTGTTAAAAGAAAAAAAAAAATCGAGCTGGATATGACAGCTCTGGCCATGATCTCAGTACCGGGGAGGTTGAGGAAAGAGGAATGCTAGGAGTTAGAGGCCAGCTTGGGCTACATGGAGAATTCCAGTCCAGGCTGGTCTGGAACGAAGAGTGAGTGTGTCATAAGAGAAAGAGAAGGGGTGGGGTCTAAAAACAAAACCAGTTTCTATGGCTACCACGGGAGCTTTTTTGTTGAGAAGCAATAATTAGTTTTCATAGTTCCAGGCCAGCCAGTTTGATGCAGAGTAAAGACATGAAAAGACTTTTTTCAAACCCACAAACTCCCTGGGCTGACAATATAATCTTTAGGGGTTTTTTTTTTCCTTGAGAAATAAAGGAATAATAATATATGAGAATATTTGTCAACTGCTTGAAATTTTTATATTTTATTATTAATTTAGTGGATGTGTGTGTGCACAACATGACTTATGCACATGCATATGGAAGTACCATGATACATATATGCATGCAGAGGTCAGAAGACAACTTGTGAGAGTCACCTTTCCTTCAGTCTTGTGAGGTTGGGGGTCACCAGGCCTGGCAGCAAGTGCCTTTGCCAGCTGAGTGTTTCACTGATCCTAAAACCTTTTTAAAGATTCAGGTTATTAGAATGTCTTTTTTTTGGAGGGGGGGGGGTCGAGACAGGGTTTCGACCTGTGTAGCCCTGGCTGTCCTGGAACTTACTCTGTAGACCAGGCTGGCCTCGAACTCAGAAATCCGCCTGTCTCTGCCTCCCAAGTGCTGGGATTAAAGGCGTGCGCCACCACCGCCCGGCCGTTATTAGAGTGTTAGTTAGGGTTTTACTGCTGTGAACAGACACCATGACCAAGGCAAGTCTTATAAAAGACAACATTTAATTGGGGCTGGTTTACAGGTTCAGCGGTTCAGTCTGTTATCATCAAGGCAAGAACATGGCAACATCCAGGCAGGCATGGTACAGGCTGAGCATTCTACATCTTCATCTGAAAGCTGCTAACAGAATACTACTTCCAGGCAGCTAAGATATGGGTCTTAAAGCCCACGCCCACAGTGACACACCTACTCCAACAGAGCCACACCTTCTAAAAGTGCCACTCCCTGGGCTGAGCATATACAAACCTTAGAGGTTTCCTGTTATCTCCCCAACTAGCAGGTGAAGGACTCTGAGGTGCTGTTCTCTTTAGGTCCAGACGATGGATGAATACCGAGCTACTGTAGAAGATTTCATAGGGAGATATTCTGAATGGTATTTTGAATTTAAGCCACCATTCTGCTTTTTATTATCACATGCCAGTAATTTTAAACAACATCAAGTGTAATCTCTACACAGACCCACATATTTAGTTAGGTGAAGTTTCAAAGCAGTAGTCCTCAACCTTCCTAGCTGCCACCCTTTAATACAGTAACTCATGTTGTCCTGACTCCCCAACCAAAAAAAACTGTCTTCTTTACTACTTTGTAACTAATTTTGTCACTGTTATGAATCATAATTTAAATATCTGTGTTTTCTGATGGTCTTAGGGGACCCCTGTGAAAGGGTCGTTCAACCATAAAGGGGTTGCAACCCACAGGTTGAAAACCACTGTTTTTGTTTTTGTTTTTTTTCTTTAGGTTTTTCAAGACAGGGTTTCTCTGGGTAGCTAGCCCTGGCTGTCCTGGAACTTACTCTGTAGACCAGGCTGGCCTCGAACTCAGAAATCTGCCTCCCTCTGCCTCCCAAGTGCTGGGATTAAAGGCATAAAAAACCGCTGTTTTTGACTGTATAAGTAAATGTACAAATGCTTCAATTTAGCACTTTCTAGCCTGATCCTTTAGCAAACACTGTACTTCCTGTACGGGTTAGAGAAGCCCAGTCACACAGACACTGCCCACTCCCTACCCTCTCTGTTGTGTTTTATAAAAAGGGAGAGTCAGGATTTGTTTCATAGAGCCAGGTATAGTGCCGTGGGAGGAGGGCCTCAGTGGGCCCATGCTGAGACACGCCTTCCCCCCTGAGGTACCAGCCATAAGACCAATATAAGAGTATAGTATAGTAGAATATAGTTGATTTAGGACATGGGAAGGGGAGTTGAGAAAGGAGTAGAGACAAAGACAGAGAGGAGGTGGGGAAGGGGAGAGAGAGGAAGAAAGGGGTCAGGACTGAAGGGGCAGAGAGAGAAAGAGGGTAAGAGGGTGGGGGGGAACTAAACAGCCCCTTTTATAGTAAGCCAGGTAACTGTCGAGGGTGGAGCCTGGAAGGAAAGCTAACCCTCCTTCCATCTGCACCTCCTTCCCACATCTCGGTGTGGGATCACAGTAAAGTACCCAGTCAGGGCAGTCTCTGAGAGTTTGGGATGGTTTGAGTCTGCCTCAGCTATGCTTTGTCTCCGAATCCTGGAGCACTGTGCATCCCTGCACTTACTGATCACGCCAGTTCAGTCGGTCAAAGGGTTCTCCAGGGAGGGAGCGAGGATTACAAAGAAAAAGACAGACCTGGCAGCAGAGGTGCACGCCTTTAATCCCACCACTTGGGAGGCAGAAACAGGCAGATTTCTGAATTCGAGGCCACCCTGGTCTACACAGTGAGTTCCAGGACAGCCAAGGCTACACAGAGAAACCCTGTCTCAAAAAAACGAAAAGAAGAAGAAGAAGAAGAAGAAGAAGAAGAAGAAGAAGAAGAAGAAGAAGAAGACAATTAGTAGACGACTCTGTAGCATGACTCCAGCCAGTTCTGAGGCTGAAGCGGGTTTATTTTTTCCCAGTCTGCTTTTATACCATTTTAAGTACATGCAGATAATGTCAGTTCTAGGTCAAGGAACAGACAAGGCAATAAACAAAGTCTGTAATCCCGGTTTCTAACGGCTTATCAGGATGACCAAGACAAAAGAAATATCACCGGAGCCAGCTCTGACCTTTGTATTACCCCAAATGTAAGCAACCTTAATCTGAGCCTAATTCCTGAGTCCCAGCCCAAAGTCAAGTTTCTGCCTGAGCCTACTTCCATGTCCTAGGCCAATGCCAAATTCCTGCTGAATTCCTACAAGGCGGCCCCAAAAGTTCTCTGTAACTTACACATCTGGGATTTGAGCTGATAACAGAGTGTTTGCCTAGCATGAGTGGGGTTGCAGGTTCAATTCCTGGTACCTCAGAACACTTATTAAGTATGCAAAGTAGTAGAACTCAAAAAAAAAAAAGTCGACCAAAAATATTTGGTCACAGCACAGTGACTTGAAAAGTAATGAAGCCAAATTTGATTGACTTAGTTTCTGACATCCGCCGAGTCCTTTTTTACTTGTATTTAAATTTGAAAGCAGCGATGAGGAACATAAGAGGCACCGTGTGGTATTTCTGTTGAGTGCGTGCAAATTTTAGTTGTGGGTGACACCATTTTGAAAAGCTGGATGTCTTCTGTGAATCTTAAAACTAAAGGAAAAAAACCCAAGGATTCATTTTTTTGTTTGTTTGTTTGTTTTTCGAGACAGGGTTTCTCTGTGTAGTCCTGGCTGTCCTAGAACTCACTCTGTAGACCAGGCTGGCCTTGAACTCAGAAATTTGCCTGCTTCTGCCTTCCAAGTGCTGGGATTAAAGGCGTGCGCCACCTCTGCCCGGCAAGGGAAGGATTCTTAATCCTTATGATAATGTGGCTATTGCTAAAGATAGCCTTGTCTTATACAACCTGGAGGTGTTAAGAAGCAATCTACCCCAGGTGTCGAAGACTAACAGGAACCACTGCTTAGAAAAATGCTCCCTGAGTGTCAGTCAGACTTTTTTTCTGAGACTTGTAAGGATGAGAAGTGCAGTTGTCATTCATTGTATGTATTTGTTGCTTAGGGAGAAAAAAGGCCAAGGTCTGTGTCTATATAGTAAAACAACAAAACAAACAAAAGCCAAAGCCTTCTTTCATCCACTGGCAGTTTGTAACAGGTAGCTAGCCATAACATCTGGGGAGACAGTTACCATAGGAGATTCCCAAACTTTCCAGGAGTAACTTGAGAGGGCAAGTTGCTATGACTAGGGAAAGCAGAAACCCTGAAGGAGGACACCCAATACCTATTGTCTGCATGAGCAGATGTAATACAGCTTCCTGGGGAAGCACAGGATATGTGGACTTAAGTCAGTATCCTACCAAAATCACTTGATCCTAATTTATTTGAACAGTTATTCTTGGGGCTAGAGAGATGCCTCAGTAGTTTCCAGAGGACCTAACTTCGGTCCCCAGTACCCACATCAGGTGGTTTACAACCTATAATGCCTGTTCAAGGGAATAAAAACTCTCTTCAGTACTCTCTGGGCACTTGTAGTTATGTGTACATACCTACACAGAGACACTCATGTATACATATAATTAAAAATAAAACTTTTAAAAAAAATTGTTATTCTTCACTGTGTCATGATGCTCGAGACAGACATGGTTCAAGGAAAAGGGTTACCTTTTCCAACTTGAGGTAAACAGATAGTAGGGTAAGCATTTTACAGTCATCTTTAAAGCCATGAAATAAACGCATGAATGGTTTTCCATTATTTCTAGGATTAAGACAAAAGAAAAACAACCCTTCTTCATTTGATGTACTAGTCAGTTTGTGTTGCTATAGTAAAGTACCTATAGCTGGCTACCTTCTAAGTAAAAAGGTTTTTCTGGCAGATGATTTTTCCAGCAGGAAGACTAAACATCTGGAACCACTTTGACTAGATCACAACACAGTAGAGAAGCAGAAAGGTAAATGACCACATCCAGAGGCGATGGAGCACTTGAGGTGGCCTTGATTTATAACAACCTTCTAATAACTATGATTCTAATTCATTCCTATGAGTGCCAACCTAGTCTTTAGTCACTCCGGAGAACAGGGACCTGCCCCCCCCCAACTTGATTACCTCCTGCTAGCCCCCAGCTCCTGTAAGCTCCACTACCTCCATGCTACCAGCCTGGAGACCAAGTTTCTAACTGAGCCTTTGGGAGATAAGCCGCCCCCAGCCCCTTTCTGTAACCGCATCTCTCAGTTCTCCCTTCTGAGCACTGTCTGTCCCCTCCCGGGTCTCCTTTTAGTTCCTCCTATCAGCCAAAGCCTTCCTGTTTTAGGACTTGAGAAAACTGGCTGTCTCTGCTTTGTCTCCTTTGATTCCTGCGCAGTTCAGTGTAGCCGCCATCGGCCACGAGTCAACCCGGTTCACCTAAAAGGAGGTCGGAGGGCGAGAAGAGATGAAGCCAAGACAAAGTTCTCTGATCAAGGCTCAATGCTTTAATGTTGAGTTCTTAATTTAAAGGGAAAGGCCCCACTTTTCTTAGTTTCAGCAGGAGAGATGGGTGGGATAATCCGTTCTTGGTCACAGGTCATAGTCAGAGATGTCTCAAGGCAAGCTCAGCAGCAGTTTCCTGTAGCAGGCTGTACCTGCAGCCAAGGTGGGTAACTCCACCTAGGTATCTATTGTCATGCAGCCAAGGTGGGTAGTTCCACCTAGATCCTATTATTTGGTCTATTGTGGTAAACAAGGTCTCTCAAGCCTGCTCAAGGCTGGGGGAAGGGCACAGTTCAGACCTCAGTACCTGTTTGTTCGAAGAAAAGATTCCCTGATGCTCACACACTACCCTCTGCAGCCGGTGAACATCTCTGACTGATGCAGGGCCTCAGAGCCTGCCAGAGATGCAGTAACTCCCGGGGTTTTTTCTTGATAAGTTACTACAATTTGCAGTTAGTGATTTGCTTTTGTCGTTGTTCAATGTCTGTTTCTTTCTGCGCCATAGCCATAAACTTCTTTTTTTTTTTTTTTTTTTTTTTTGGTTTTTTGAGACAAGGTTTCTCTGTGTAACCCTGGCTGTCCTGGACCTCACTCTGTGAGCCTCGAACTCAGAAATCCGCCTGCCTCTGCCTCCCAAGTGCTGGGATTAAAGGCGTGCGCCACCACTCCCCATAAACTTCTTTTGACTTGCCCCCGTTGAATGTTCATGTACACATCTGCAAATAAGACTCATACCTCAGTCAAGTGCTTCAAAAGATTTTTTTTTTTTGCTTTTGTTTGTTTTTTTCTTTTTAAATGAAACAATCTTAGCCGCCCAAAGAACTTCCTCATCCTTAGTTGTCTTTGCTTGACCAGGGTGGTTAGGTTCTTGTTTGAAGTTTTTGTTTTGATGACTCCCCTCCTACTACGCACAGCCCATGAATTCGAGCATGCACTGTTTTGGCTTTGTTTTTGTTTTTTTCTATTTTCCACTTCTTAAAGTGCATTTACCTTTCTTTTCTGCCTTCATGTCATTCTGGTTTCGGTTCCATCTTGATTTAACAGCCTTCCCTTCCAAAGCTTTCATCTCTCATTTTACTAGCCTCAGGTATTTTTTTTTTTTTAAGTTTAAATACTTACTTTATTCTGCTTAGATCATGGGCTAGTTTTAACTTGAAATATCTAGCTCTACTCATAAATTGTTTTCATTTTTGCTTGTCTCGATTTTTTTCTATCTCCCCTTTCAAATCTTAATTTTTAAAAACTCAACATTTATATCCTAAGTTCCTTACTTTTTTTTTTTTTTTTTTTTTTTTTTTGGTTTTTCGAGACAGGGTTTCTCTGTGTAGCCCTGGCTGTCCTGGAACTCACTCTGTAGATCAGGCTGGCATCGAACTCAGAAATCCGCCTGCCTCTGCCTCCCAAGTGCTGGGATTAAAGGTATGCGCCACCACCGCCCGGCCTTACTTTTAATTAATCAACACATCTAAACATTATTTAACTGCCAGGCCTCTTTTGTTCAGGGTTTGGTTTTTTTTTTTTTTTTTTTTTTTTGACAGATTTTGCTATGGAGTCCTGGCTGGCCCATAACTTGCTATGTAGAACAAACAGTGTGGCCTCCAGCTCACAGAGAGCAGCCTGCCTCTGCCTCCCAAGGCTGGAATACCTGATGTGTGAGATCTAAAGCCTTCTTTCACTTGCTGTTTGATCCTATTAGTCCTCATCACTTCTGCTATTTCTCGGGCTTCCCCCACCTACTGTTCCTCTCACACCCCTCCTGCCCACCCCCACCCCTACATCCCGCAGCTTCCCTCACACCTCTCCCTCCCCCACTCCTCCTCCTCAACCTCCCACCCCCTTAGCTGTTTCCCTCACACCCATCCTGTCCACCCTACCCCCATCCCCACCACCCGTTGTTTCCATCACACCCATCCCCCCACTCCTACTTCCTCGTCTGTGTTTACAGGAGTCAGACTGACTTAGAAAAGTGAGCAGTGGAGAAAACTTACTTCATGCACAAGGGAAGGGGCAAACACTTTTGTCCCGAGAGTTACCTGTGCCAGCTTCCTGGGACCACTCCATCGTCCCATTCCTGACTCAGTAAGGCTGGCACTGTAGATAGACATACCTCCTTACAGAAGGCCCATCTGCGAACTCAGTTTATTCTCTCTGGGGTTTATTCCCCCCTTCCCACTTGAAATATTTGGCTTGCTGAAGCCGAGCTGCTTATTAACATCTTTTATCACATAGTTCCCATGAGTCATTTGGGGGGAACTGGATGCCAACAGCATCCAGAAAGGATTCTCCAAGGAAGTGATCTCCGGGTGTGCTGGCTAGTTTTATGTCATCCTGACACAGGCTAGGTCACTGGAGAGGTAGGAACCTCACTTGAGAAAATGTCTCCATAAGATCGGGCTGCAGGTAAGCCTATAGGGCATTTGCTTAATTAGTGATTGATGGGGGAAGGCCCAGGCCATTGTGGGTGGGGCTATCCTTGGGCTGGTGGTCCTGGGTGCTATAAGAAAGCAGGCTGAGCAAGCCATGGGGAGCAGGCCAGTAAAGGTGCACCAGCTCCTGCCTCCAGGTTCCTGCCTTACTTGAACCCCTGCCCTGACTCCCTTCAGTGATAGACTGTGATATGGAAGTCAAGTCAAATGAACTGCCCAACTGGCTTTTTGGTCATCATTCAATATTAGCAATAGTAACCCTAACTTGGATATGGGACATGACTCTTGGGAGATGCTGACAGAACGCTCAGTAAATATGGTAGGATGTTCCAGAGTGGAGAACCATCAGCCAGCACCATGGGTCACGTGAGACAAGCGTGAACTCATCCTTTTCCCAGCAATGCTTTCTTTCTGGGAATTTTGAGAGCAAGGACATATTAGGTCACAGCTTCCTTCAGGCCAGTGATATATCTCAAGAGGACAATCTCAGTTTCACACAGACTTCACGTATTACAGGTTAGACCCACAGAGAGATGTGCATTTCTAGGAGGTGACAGAGAATTCCTTAGCAGTGTGCTCGTGGGATGTGTGTCCGTTCATGCTAAAGGAACTCTTAGAGGCTTTGGCTGAATTGGAATATGTTGCTCTTTTGCTAGATCCAATAGAAACAGCAAGGGTCCACCGAATTGGCAGGAGTCAGCAGAAGTGGCCAGAATCAGCTGGAACACCACAGGAAGTTCTTCGGCACAGTTCTCTCTGTGCAGTGAAGATCAGTGAAGACCAGCAAAGTGTTACAGAGTAGAGCGATGCAAGACCATCCTCTCAATGATTGTGGGGTTCTATTTATATTAGTTCTAAACATCGTATACCCTCTCAAGTGTCTGTTTTCATCGAAACATCACATTCCCTCTCACAAGACAGCATCCAGAGAAACATCACACCACACAGCTGAGTTGTTGCGGAACCAGAAACTTCCACTTCAGCTAGCTCCTCTCCAGAAAGAATAATCTCTGTCTCTAGATTCACCTTAACTTTCTCACTATGATAGGAACAAGATCTACGTTTTAGGCTCGCCATGAGGACTGCATGGCACATTGATACAAAGTAGCAAACATAAATGTGTTAGTGTTTGGTGTATGTAAGAAGTGGATAGTAGGCATTAGCTGTTTTGAGGCTAGGGATATAGTTCAGTGATAGTGAATTTGCCTGGTGGCATCTGTGAAATCCTAGGCTCAATCCCTAGCACCACTCACGCACACCAAAATTAACTCATTTTCTTTGTTTCGGTTTATTGACATAGGGTGGCATAGCTCAAGGCTGGCCTTGAACTCCTGATGATTCTACTCTTTTATCTCTTACAGGTGCATCGTTGCTCTGGGTGCATATGATAGCCATTTTTACTTGATTTGTCTTCACTCTTTTTTTTTTTTTTTTTGGAAATGAGTCTGACTTACGAAATCCATGAGCCTAGTCTTTGACACAAGAAAATGTATCACACACACCTACACTGGACTCTCTCCAAGAAGCTGAGCCCTTGATCCTGAGCCTTTGATCCAGTTTGTCCTTGGTGTGGGGTGTGTGTGTGTGTGTGTGTGTATTTTCCCCAATGAGAACATGGGATTTATCTTTTCCTTCTTAGTTCTTGGAAAGGATTGGGTACCTGGGTAGCCACTGGCCTGGAGACAATCCCTGAAACTTTGCTCATTGCTCCACTGTAAGCACAGAGGCCTAGCAGACTGTGAAGAACTGAGCACCTTGTAAACCCTTGATGCCTTCCTCCACCCAGCCGTAGACTGGTAAGCAAGGACTCTAAGAACTTCATTTGACACACTGTAATTTTATGTGGGACCATGGAATAGTAACACTTTAAAAATGTAAATGGCACACGTTTTTTGAGGACAAGCCAAAATCTTCTTGTCTTTCTGAGTTTAAAACTTGTCTAAGCATGGTAGAGTTGGGATGAAAGGAGAGTTCTAGAAGACTGAGAAGGCTTTGAGATCACAGAGAAATGGCTACATTTACTGAGAAACCCTGTCTTGAAAAACCAAAAAAAAAAAAAAAAAAAAAAGGATAGTTCAAAAATTATTCTACATTATCTAATAGTATCTGAACATAATGAAGGAAACAGATTTATGAACCTACATCCAAATGTGAATTAGTACAGTCACTATAGTATGTGTGTGTGTGTGTGTGTTTGTCTGTGTACGTATGTGTGTAATTTGGCAAAATCTACCTGAAAAGTAAGCCTACATGTATTCTATGTCCCTGTAAGTTAGATTCCTAGGTATAAAAACAACAAAATGCATACATATACACAACTAAACATGTCTAAGATATTTCTAGTCATGCCCTATATAAATAGTCAAAGTAGAAATATCCCAAATGTCAATCAACAGTAGAATTGTTTTATTTTTTTTTATTTTTTTATTTTTTTGTTTTTTCAAGACAGGGTTTCTCTGTGTAGCCCTGGCTGTCCTGGAACTCACTCTGTAGACCAGGCTAGCCTCTAACTCTAGAACTCAGAAATCCGCCTGGCTCTGCCTCCCAAGTGCTAGGATTAAAGGTGTGCACCACCACTGCCCGGCTAGTATTTTTTTTTTAAAAAACTAGGTCAAAATACCTGGGGCTTGGGAGCTTTGTAAACTAAACAAGATATTTAGCAAGGTTCTGAAGGCTAAGGGGATCATCTGAACTACTGTGAGGACCTCATGGGACATGGTATTGGTGAGAGAGAGTGATTGATTGTTCAGGAGAAAGCCAAATGGCCTATTCAAGGGTCAGTCAGACTCAGGCTTTTATATATATTTAACTTGCCCACTCCCTTCTGTAGGAGTATTTCAAATTAAGTAGTTTTCCTTTAGTTGTTAGTAGTGGTTGGGAGGTTAGTTGGTTGGTTGCTAACAAACGGTTTTGCCATGTAGTACAGGCTGGCCTTAAACTCCCCACTCTCCTACCTTAGTTCTGGGATTGTAGGTGTGCACGGCCACACCTGGCCTTAGTCTCTACTCTTCAGTGTTTCCTCACATGACCAGGTTTCCAATAGTAAAACTGTGTAGGAAAAAGTCAAACCATACGTAAACCGCAAGAGGAATTTGCTATCAAATTGTGGTATCATAAAATTTAGTAGTGCCCAAGACTGAACTGTCTGCAACTGTCTGCTGCCATAGACTAAACGACATAAATTCAAACAGGGATCAGAAGAAGCCAGGCACACAAGAAAAGAGCATCATAGTTGATTATATTTGTGCAAAATCCAAAACTTGTGTTGGAAAAATACACAATGACTCACTCTGGGGCAAGGAATTGGGTCACCTTGAAGAAAACCTCTAAGGTTTCAGGGAAACACTGTTTCACCATCCTGGGACTGGACTCATACAAACATTCATTTAAAAAAAAAAAAAACTCATCAATTTGTATTATAAGACTGTAGCAAGCAAAGCCTTAGTTTACCGGAGACCCCCTGAGAGAACCAGGCAGACACGAGAGAACGCTGCAAAACGCAAGAGGCATTTTTAATGTCCCAGCATGCTGGGGCCATCCTGAATCCCAAAAGGAGAGGTGACCCCCTCGATGCTCGTTCAATGAGCTTTTATATAGTCCTTAGGGCAGTGGCCATTAGGCACAATGTGATTGGAGGAACAGTGTAACTTTTTAAACTGATTGGTCCTTTAGGTAATGAGACGGCAAGGACTTCTCTTGTCTGTGAGTGGCAAGTATTGGTCCATCCTGTGGAATGTATCTACATGCTCTGGGCCTTCCCCACAGGCAGGTGGGTTCCCTTCCATGTGGTCTGAGGAATGTTAATCAGCTTCTGGGTTTCTCCTCTGACTGTTAATCCAGCAAGTGTCCTCCGACCAAGGAATGTTCATTAGCCTCTCCCATCCCGGGGGACGAGTGTTCCAAAGTTCCTCTTCAGTATACTCAATTTATGTATGGATTTTTCTATATTTATGCTGCACTTTAATCAAAATTGTATTAAAACTAGACAACATCCAGTGAGCTTGGGAAAGGTAGTGGCTGCCCCATGGCCTCAAGAATGGACGAGCCAATGGGCCTTAAGACTCATTCATTGATGACAGGACAGAAGGTAGTCACGATGTGCCAGCAGAACTTCAAGGTCAATTGCAGGAAGGGTGGGTCCCCCCCCCCCGACCCCCAGTCCAACACTTCCCAAATCATCTTTAAGACAGATGAGTCTTGCCTTCTGGCTAGGGGAAAAAAACAGAGTCCCGGAAGACTGTTTTGTCTCTAAAGCACCAGATAAGATTGTCTGTAGCCATCTCTTCCTTCTTTTAGCTATGGCCTTCATTTGATGCTGTGTGCTTTCTGGGATTGAGGTAGATCATTTGGAGCTGGGTTTGTTTGGAATTGGATGCTCTGGGGGAATGTAGAAGAGTGAGGTAGCTCACACCTGTAAGCTCAGCACTAGAGAGGCAGAGGCAGGAAAGTTGCCACAAACTCAAGGCCAGCTTGTGCTATAGAGGGAGATTCTGGAGGGAGGGGAGATAGGAAGAATCCAAGAAATAGTGTTAGGAAATCAAGAGAGGTTTCTTGTGACTAAGGAAGCAACTGAGTTCTTAGGATGTTTACTTAACATGCACAGATCGCCAGCATTTCACAAACCCTAAAGTCTCATAGTTTTGAACACTGCAATCCTAAAGGCTGGTGATAATTGGTAAGGTGGTGGGACTTTTAGGATGTGGGACATCCTCATTGGAGGAAGTGGGTCTCTTTAGGTGGGCCCTGAGCTTTTATAGCTTGTCCCTACTTTGTCTTTCTGCTTCCTGACTATGAATCTGACATGACCACGTTTCTCCAGCTCCTGCTGTGTGCTTTCTCTGTTGTGATGGACTGTATCCCCCTGTAAACCATAATAAACACCTTCCCTTAAATTGCTGTTTTCAGGGTATCTTGTCAGAGCAGCAAACCAAATAACTTAGCACAGACTTGTAACAAAGTAGCAAGTATCACTATTTACCTCAGAGTAGGAAAATATTTAAGTTCTAAAGTTTGAAATCTCACTCTTAAAACCTGTTTTACATTTTAAAGGCTCAGGTTTTAAAAGGATAGTACTTGGCACACAGAAGCTCTGAAGTAATCAGCTTGAACTAAAAAAAGGTTTTGTAGAATATTCTCAAAGTTTAAATTACTTAAATTGATCAAAGCCCAACAATGATTATAAGGTGTGCTGGGCCAACTACAAAGGAGTCTCAGTGTGGTTCTGCATCTTCTCGTGACCTGTGACCTTCAGCATGTTCCTAAATGTGTGTGCCTCAGTTTCCTCCTGTCGGACAGTGTAGGAAGCCGAAGGGAATCTGTGCAAATTTAGCATTAGTAAGTGCCCCCAACAATGGGCTCCTTCAGTTTTTGTCACAACTATCCAGACCATTTAGTCCCTAAGACAGTCATTACATGGTCTGTTTTACAGAGGTGACTACCAGAGTTCAAAGGGTATGAGGGT
>NW_021621071.1:1579618-1583444 GCF_004785775.1 Grammomys surdaster
CTAAAAAATGCCGAGACAGTTTATTTTAGCAGAAGGATTTCCAACTTGTGAATCTTTTTTCCCCCCGAGACAGGGTTTCTCTATGTACCCCTGGCTGTCCTGGAACTCACTCTGTAGACCAGGCTGTCCTCGAACTCAGAAGTCCACCTGCCTCTGCCTCCCAAGTGCTGGGATCAAAGGCGTGCGCCACCACCACCTGGCCTCAACTTGTGAATCTTTTTTTTTTTTTTTTTTGGTTTTTCGAGACAGGGTTTCTCTGTGTAGCCCTGGCTGTCCTGGAACTCACTCTGTAGACCAGGCTGGCCTCGAACTCAGAAATCCACCTGCCTCTGCCTCCCAAGTGCTGGGATTAAAGGCGTGCGCCACCACCGCCCGGCTCAACTTGTGAATCTTAAGCAGAGCTTTTCCTCTGTACAAGAAGAGCTGTTAACCAATCATCAAGCAAGGCGCTACATTTGCTGGGTGCTTCTCTACAAACAGGAGACCCAAACCTGCTTCTCCTTCACGCCGAGGAAATGGCTGCATCTCACACTGCCTCCTGAAAGCTAGCTGGTGTCAAGGCAGAACTCAATTCCACTAAAGCAATTTTGCAAGTGCAAAACAATAATTTTCATCTTTCTGTTTTCTATTTTGCATCAAAAAGGGGGGGGGCAGTGGTGGCGCACGCCTTTAATCCCAGCACTTGGGAAGCAGAGGCAGAAGGATCTCTGAGTTCGAGGCCAGCCTGGTCTACAGAGTCAGATCCAGGACAGCCAGGGCTACACAGAGAAACCCTGTCTCGGAAAAAAAAAAAAAAAAAAATCATCCAAAGACTTTTTTTCCGGGCTGTGGTGGCGCACGCCTTTAATCCCAGCACTTGGGAGACAGAGACAGGCGGATTTCTGAGTTCGAGGCCAGCCTGGTCTACAGAGTGAGTTCCAGGACAGCCAGAACTACACAGAGAAACCCTGTCTCGAAAAACCAAAAAAAAAAAAAAAAAAAGGAAACGCTGGATGGTAGCTTGCAAATGGCAAATGCTGCCTTACTTAAGTACAGAGACTGTATCCCAATGAATACTGACCTAAGAAATTAAGACTGGAGTTCTACCCTCAGCTTTGCAACTGACAACTCCTGTGACACTCAGCAAGCCACCACCCATAAGAAGCCTCCGGTTCCTCACCTAAAAAGTGATGTGTTTGCATTGGACATCCCTCACTAGATTAAATGCTTTGCAAAAATCTGAACTTTACAAAGATCAAGTTACTAACACAGAGCTTCGATGCAGAAGGGTCCTGGGCACTGCACCCAACACTCTGGATCTTGGTTTTGTTTTGTTCATCTCTGGGGAATCAACTGTGCCCACGGCTCCCTGTATGAGTTTAGCACACAGATCAATGTAGCTACACTTCCTTCCAGTTCTTTACTTTTGATGTGCATGGTGCTTCCCTGCATCCTGCACGAGTGTCTGTGCACTACGTTCATAACGTGTGCCTGGAGGCCAGAAAAGCACATCGGATGTTCAGGAACTGAGGTTACCTGTGACTGTGAGCTCTGTCTGTATGCTGACCCCGGGTCTACTGGAAGAGCTCTTGACCCAGTGGTTCTCAACGTTTCCAATGCTGTGACCCTTTAATGCAGTTCCTCATGTTGTGGTGACCCCCTCCCCCACCCAACCATAAAATTAAAATTTCGTTGCTCCTTCCTAACTATAATTTTGCTACTGTTATGAATCATAACGTAAATGTCTCTTTGCCAGTGGTCTTAGATGACCTCTATGACAAGGTCATTCGACCCCTACAGGGGTCGCGACCCAAAGGTTGAGAACACTGATAACTGCGCCACTATTCTGGCACGCCAATGCTACGTTTTAACACTCTTTCCTTGAGTCCTCTAAAATAAGAAGAAAACCGAAGCACACAGCAACGTGTTATTTACTACCTTTGACGCTTCCCTCTGGCTTAGATGCCAAGCAAGGGAGGCATATTGAATTTCAGAAAGGCGGGCGGCTCTTTAATGTCCACTCACAAGCCTATACCCAAAGTGATGACAGCCGATAGCTGGCGTCTGGTTTCATTTCATTGTCTTACAGCAGAGAGAACTTGGTGATCAGGTTGTCTGGGGAAGTGGAGTTTGTGAGTGAGGGGAGGACTTGTGGTCTCCAGAACATCTTCACTGTAAACAAAGGGAACGTTAACGCTGCATTCAGCTGTGTCTGAATTACTTCCTTCTAGGCTGGGGCCATTTGTCTGTAAGAGCTTGCCTAGAATCGTGACTGAGGATTCAGTTCAATCCTTTGAAGATGCATTAAAACAAAACAAACAAACAGCTAGGGGTGTGGTTCCTGTTTACAATCCCTCGGCTGGGAAGGTAGAGACAGGCAGATCCCTGGGGGTAGGTGGCCAGCCGACCACGCATACTGGCTGAGTTCAGCAGTAAGAGGCACAAGGGTGTCGTATGCACACATATCACACACATGTACATGTGAATAAGTGTGTTCACCCACACGAAGAATTAGTGCCCCCCTCAGATTGACTGGTTCTCAGACATCATTGTTGGCATTTCTTCTAGGCTCCGCCCCACAGTTACCTGGCAACAGCCAGGTATACCTGACTCACTATAAAAGGGGCTGCTTGCCCCTCCTCTCTCTCTTGATCTCGTTCTTCTCCTGCTTACCCTCTTCCCTCTCTGTCCCCTTTCTTCTCATTCTCCTCCCCCATCTCTCTCCATGTGCTCATGGCCCGCCTCCCCTACTCTAATCTCTCTCTCTCCTACTCCCTCAACTCCCCTCCCCATACCCTAAATAAACTATTCTATTCTATACGGTTGTGTGGCTGGTACCTCCGGGGGAAGGGATGCCTCAGCATGGGTCCGCCGAGGGACTCCCCATCCCCCACACCAGACAGCGCCTCCACCAAACATATCCCTGGCTTCCTTTTCTTTTTTATAAAACACAACAGTGTATTTGTGAAAAGTAAGTTAAGAAGACAGCAAAGACCAATGTGCAGCCCAGCTTTTGTTCTGTGAATCTATCGAGTTCATGCTGCGCCTTTATTCAGAATAATACTCTGTGCCGGTGCCTGTGTGGAGAGGACCAACGACCTTTATTAAAAAGGAGCCTGGTCGAAGGAGGAAGTACAGAAGATACTGCTTCACAGTCTGCAGTGATGGAGGGGAAAGACTTTAAGGGAATGTGCCTGCTTCTGCATCCAGGATGGAAACCGGAGTCAGCTGTGGGCGCGTTCAGGGAGTGCAGGGAGGCATACGATATGGATTTCAGACGCGCTCCTAATTTTTAACATTGGCTAAGCCACGCCTGTGTTTTCTTCTAATCTAAGAGTACCCATAAGGGCTGGCATTCCAAATCGCCAACTTTCCAAGAGTTGCCTTTGCCAGGAGCCTGCCTGCTAATAGTAGTTTTGTTGATCAAACAGTATAATGGGTTTTCTGAGATTAAAATATTTTACTTGTTTGAAAAGACTTCCTAAGTAAGAAAAGCTTATAGAATAAGCCACTATTTCTAATCTTGGTAACACAAAACGATGCTTTTGAGGAAAACCTGCCTCCCCCCCCATCTGATTTCAATGTTAAGTATCCTTCTGTAGAATGTGTGCCGTTGTCTTCTAAACATTGATTGCCAGAGTTCTGAGGGCATATCCAAAGTCCCAGATGTTGTGTTTATAAAAAGATAAAGAGATAAAGAGGGTTTATAAAAAGATAAAGAGATAAAGATTCTGTGGGTGTGTGGAGAGGTATGGGGGAAGGGGATGTCTCAGCGGGCCCATGTCAAGTCATCTCTTTCCCCTGAGGGACCAGCCACACAATGGTATAGCATAGAATAGAGTTTATT
>NW_021621071.1:1583544-1585576 GCF_004785775.1 Grammomys surdaster
GGGAGAGAGAGAGAAAGAATGAGAGAGAGCTGAGAGCTGAGAGGTAGAGGAGTAGAGGCCGCCCAATGACCTCGTGGAGAGAGGGGGAAGGGAAGGGGGTAGGGAGCAGAGAGAGGCTACAGGCAAGAGATCAAGAGAGTAAGAGGGTAAGAGGGAATCGGGTAAGAGGGCGAGGAGGAGGCAAGCAGCCCCTTTTATAGTGGACAGGCCTACCTGGCTGTTACCAGGTAACTATGGGGAGGAGCATACCTGCCTGTTGCCAGGTAACTGTGGGGGTGGAGTTTAGACAGAATGCTAACACCAGAGACCTTGGTCTTAGACTCTCCATTCAGGTGAAAGTAGGAAACCATGCTTCAGAGAAGCAAGATGTTATTTATTATTTCTGTTAGAGCTGAATAAAGTAGAATTCAACAGCTTAACCGAGCATGGTGGCTCACACTTGTAATCCCAGTCCTAAAGAAGGCTGAGGCAGGAGGATCATCAGTTCTAGGCTATATATTGAGACACTGTCTCAAAGTTTGTGTGTGTGTCTGTGTCTGTCTGTCTGTCTGTCTGTCTGTGTCTTACTTGAGAATAGAACGATAGCAAAAGATGCAAGCTTCTGAACTTTTCTGGGTGCTAAACAGAAATAATAAAACTTGTAGTTTGAGTATCTGTACATTAGTACACATCCAGGTTTCATTAAAAAAAAAAATAGGGGTTAAGAAGGTTCTACAAGCAGATCTAAGGGACTGCCTGTTTATTTAAACTCAGCTTCTGCTTCCTCACCTATGAAAAGAGACCCCTACCCAAGTAGTAGGATGGCTGAATGAATAGAAATAGTGTTCAAATGACCACAAACACAGAGCATCTGAAATAAAGAGCAGGCTTCAAACAATGCTGGACCCAGACCGACTGCTGACCAACCCCTGAAACAACTTAGGAGAAACGAGACCCAGGAGGCAGCATCAAATCCCCCAGATGATTCTGATAAAAATTGCTAGCCTAGCCTCCCCTGTGCCTCCCCTGTGCCTCCCCTGTGTGTCCCTTGAAGGCAGTAAGTATTAAATTCACCTCCTAGCCCCAGAAGCAGGTGTCCTGACTCTTTCGATTTCTAAAGTCACTCTCTGAAATGGAAATCCTTCCTGATTCCTTCCTAGAATTCTTATTTGATACCATTCCTTCTTGAAGCAGAGATTTTGGAGGGGCTTGAGATCTGGGTTACCTTCTCATTCACCTGTCTATGTTCTCCTTGGACTCTGATTTCTAAAGAGTCCCAAAGGAGAGAATTCTGTCCATAGAACTGAAGCCACATTCCTGTGTCTCACACCCACGGCAACACTGTGAACAGGGAAGAAATAGGTTCTAGCAACTTCTCAGAGAGCTATGCCTTCACAGAAGGAGATAACCCATGTACCAGAAGACATCCCTGTCTTAAAATCTACCAACATCCAGTGCACATAAACCTAATTTCGTGGACCCTTCTTCCATGGTAACTAGATAAGGAATGAGTATGTTTGAATCTCAAGAAAGTAGGTACAGATATAAAAGCAAGAGGTTTAAAGAGAAGCCTATACTCAAAGGTAAAAACTCTTCATGTCCTCCAAGTATCCTTCAGGTGGAAAGGATTTTAAGAAGCGCCTTGCTAGAACAGTGTAATCAAAGATAGAACACAAAGGTGGAGAAAACAGGTAAGAAGAAGGCTGAAGAGACAGCTCCATGGGGAAGGGCCTTACAAACAAAGGGCCTGAGTTACCATCCCTAGAACCCACATAAGCCAGACACAAGAGCACTCATGAAATCCCAGCACTCCTACAAGGAGGGAGGCAAAGACATAGGCCCTCCAGCCTGGAAGACACTGTCGTAAACCACAGTAGACCCTGTCTCACACAAAGTAGAGGGCCAGGATGGACATCATGTGTGTTCTGTGGCTTGCACTCATGTATGTGAGCACACCTGAGATAAAGAGAGGAAGGGAGGGAGGGGAGGGGAGGAAAAGAGAGAGGGAAGGGGAGGGGAGAGGGGAGAAGAAGGAAGGAGAGGATGGGAAGAG